>NW_007730213.1:114331-185385 GCF_000696425.1 Galeopterus variegatus
ACACAATAACTAACTACATTGTATATTGACAAAATAAAAATAAAAAAAATAAAAATAAAAATAAAATAAAATAAAATAAAATAAAATTTTTATTATTTTTGTTTATACATGTTTATGGGGTACAGAGCTGACTATCCATATTTGTGTACAGTATGTAATGAGCAAATCAGTATTATATCTCTTAATATATTTAAAGAAATAGTGTTTCCTTAAAATAGATTTCATAAAATGGGTTTGCAACATCATAAATCATATGCATTTTTAAATTTTGATAGATTCTGCCAAATTGCCCTCCAGAAATTGTGAACTAATTTCCAGCAGTGTGAGTGTAAGAACGAGAAGCGAGTGAGCGTGTTCTGTTCACATGTTTTTGTTAATACCAGATGTTACCAATCTTTCACTTTGGCCAGTTTGATAGCTGAAAATGGTGACTCATTGTAATTTGTATTTCCTTAATAACTAATAAAGTTAAGCATTATTTCAGGTATTTGTTGACTCTTTGCATCTTTGATTTGGTTGTTCATATACTTTGCCAAGTTTTCTATTGGTGTTTGCTTTTTCTTACTGATTTGTAGAAGTTCTTTTTTACATTATGGATAGTAACCACTATGGATAGATGCTGCAAGTAGTTTCAATCTACTGTCAGACTTGTGACATTATGTTGGTTTTTGGCATACACTGTGTGTCAATTGGTAAATCTTTCTCTTTAAGACTCCTGAGCTTCATATGAGGCTTAGAAAGACCTTTCTCATTTCGATGTTGTATTTATTGAAATGTATTTCCCATAGATACATTTCTATATATTCTTTTAGTAGTTTAATAGTTTAATTTTTATGTTTATATCTTTTTGTTTGTTTGTTTGGTGGTGGCTGGTACAGGGAACCAAACCATTGACTTTGGTTTTGCTCTACTTCTTTTTCACAGCAGATTAATTATTTTTATTGAAATGTATCGATTATACATATTTGCAGGGTACAGAGCTATATTTCAATACATGTGCACGATGTGTGATGATCAAATGAGGGTAATTATCATATTCATTGTTACAAAATAATCATTTCTTTGTGATGAGGACATTTGATCTTCTCTTCTAGCCATTTGACAACATGCAGTAAATTATTTTTAATTTTACATGTAGCTGGACTGTACACCAATAGAATTTATTTTTCCTATCTAGCTGTTTTGTATCCATTAACCAGCCTTTCACTATCTCCCCTCCTCCTTCCCCTTCCCCACCTCTAGTAACCATGACTGATTAATTTTGTCCTATGGATGCAATATTCTCATGAACATCTCTCAAGATGCTCATTAGAATTTTAAAAATGTATCTTCTGTTTTCTACATTAACTTTTCCCTCAGAAGTCAGCTGTTTTGCCTTATCTTAGTGTTTCTGTATCACACTGTCAGTTTTCCTTTAATGTTTGGTGACTGGCCATTCATACAAAGGACTTGATCACTACATTTTGTTATCCGGTTTGGGGTTCTCAGAAGTTCTGAAGGTCACCATTCACCTGACAGGCCTCCTCTCTGAATGTGACAGAGCTGTGCAGGTGAATGGTTGGGGATGTGCCAACAGGAGGGTTCCCATTTATGAAGCACAGATAGAGAACTGGTTGCAGTCTGGGTAGCTAGTAGTTCAGAGGTTGGAAAACCGTCTTATTGGATGCATAGTGCATTAGAGGATTTAACTGCTGGGCCAAGATGCCTTTTGTCTCCATATCATTATGATAGCCCCCAAATTACCTGGCTACTCCCCACTTCTCTCTCCACCACAGTGTCCACACTAGGCTCCCTCTCTGTGCACAGGAGGAGCTTTATGTAGAAAGCTGTTCTCACTGGTTGTAACCAGGGGTGACCACTACAGCAAGACACGGTGCGCAGAACTGGAGAGTGTCCCAGTTGCTTTGGCAGACCTTCAGCTCACTTCTCTGCTTGCTGATCCACGACTCACTCTAGCTCCCAGCCACTGCTAACTCTGAGCTTTTTGTGAGGCTCCATTAGAAGAATTCATGACCAGTTCTCTAATATCCTTCTTTTATTCCTATGATAACGTAGTGTAGGTTCCATATTATAATTTCTAGAAATTTTTCTCACTGTTTCTAGAAGGTCACATAACATAGTGGTGCAGACTAGACCCAGACTGCATGGCTTGGACAAGCTACTTGACCTCTCTATGGCTCTGTTTATCCAATTTTAAAAAATTGGATAATAACAGTATCTACCTTGTAGAATTGTTTAAATGGCTTATTACATGTAAACTGTTCAGTGCAGTACCTAGCCCACTGTATTTTTCTGGTCTGCTGGTGATATCTTTTCTGGCTTTCTAGCACTGCTCTGGATTTTTTCTTATTTTTATATTTCTTTTGGCATTTTAGTGGAATTTTGGAAGGAAAATGAGATTAAATATATTGGCTTGGTCCATCACCTTGAACTGGAAGTGAGCACTCGCATTTGAAAACATAATAACATGGGCTGGCCAGTTAGCTCAGTTGGTCAGAGCATGGTGCTGATAACACCAAGGTCCAGGGTTTGATCCCTGTACAAGCCAGCTGCCAAAAAAAAAAAAAAAAAAAAATGAAAACATAATAACATGGGCTGGCCAGTTAGCTCAGTTGGTCAGAGCATGGTGCTGATAACACCAAGGTCCAGGGTTTGATCCCTGTACAAGCCAGCTGCCAAAAAAAAAAAAAAAAATGAAAACATAATAACATGGGCTGGCCAGTTAGCTCAGTTGGTCAGAGCATGGTGCTGATAACACCAAGGTCCAGGGTTTGATCCCTGTACAAGCCAGCTGCCAAAAAAAAAAAAAAAAATGAAAACATAATAACATTAACATTCTAAGTTGTTAATTTTCTACTGTTTTGGACTTTATTTTCCCTCTCTCTTTTTTTTTTTTTTTAAAAGATGACCGGTAAGGGGATCTTAACCCTTGACTTGCTGTTGTCAGTACCATGCTCCGCTAGTGAGCAAACCGGCCATCCCTATATGGGACCCGAACCCATGGCCATGGTGTTATCAGCACCGCACTCTCCCGAGTGAGCCACGGGCCGGCCCGACTTTATTTTCTCTTGATTTACCGCTCTCTTGAATAGCATAGCTGTAAGAAACCTTAGAGATCATCTAATAGACTACCCTCACTTAAAAAATAGGTAAAGAAAGGAGAAATAACTTCCCCAAGGTTGCAAATCTATTTAGGGGAAGATCCCAGACTAGACTCAAGATCTCTTGCCTAGTCCAATTCCCCTACCACTAAAAATAAGTAAATAAGCAATATCTACCACATGTACCAATGTTATAAACTTCATTGTGTCTGTGCCCATCCTATGCTCTTCTACTCCTCTTACAACAGAACAGTGCCTCCTACTGAAAGCCAGTCCTTCCAGCTGGACTTTGATCTTCCCTTCCTGCTTTCTCCAGAACTTTATATTATTAACAACACCTTCTTTCTGTGCTATATTCAAACTCTTGCTCTCAACTGGATCCTTTCCATTGGCCTTTAATCATGCTAAAATCTGTCCCTTTGAGAAAAATAAACAACCACCTCACTCAACCCCTCCTACTCTCACCCCCAGATTCTGTTTTATCTCTCCACTCTTTCACCTCCAAACTCCTGCAAAGTACTCTCCACGTTGTCAGTACCGGCTCTTCCTCTCTTCTTCTCCCATCCCTCTTGAATCTGCCTTTGGCCTCATCATCCAGCAAACAGTGCCCACTAATGTCACTTATGATCTCCATGCTACTAAATCCAACAAACATTTTTCAGACATCAGACTCTCTCATTTCTCAGCAGCATCTGGCACAGGTGACCAGTTCCACCATCTTGAAATACATTCTTCTTTAGGCTTTAGGATAGTAGTTTTCTTCTGGTTTTCATCCTACCTCCTTGCCCATTTCTCTCAGTAATGTTTCCTGGCTCATTACATCCACCTGGCCCATAAAAGTTGGCATTACACAAAACTTGGTCTTAGTCCCTCTTTATGTCTCACTTTCTACCCTCCCCGGGGGTGAGTTAGAGCCAAAGGCTTCATTAGCCATTGGCCCCCAAATTTGTGTCTCTAACTCAGACCTCTCTTCCAACTAAGTGACTATCATCATCTATTCTTAGATGACTCCAGCACTCTTCAATATCAACATGTTCAAAATGGAAGACTTTATTTTCTCTCCTAAACATGACATTCTTCTAATGTTTCATATCTCAGTGGAAGGCACACTCATCAATCAAGTTATGAAACTCCCAAACCTAGGAATTACCCTTAAGACCCTTCCTTTCCAATATCCAATTCAGTACCAAATGTATTGATTTTATTTCATGAATACCTCTTGAATCCATTCACTTCCCTCTACTCTCATCCAGCTCCTTCCTCTCAACTCTCAGATGCATCTACCACCATCTCTTTCCTAGACTATGGGAATAGCTCTCTAACTGGTCTATTCACGTCCATTTACTCCTGCAATCCTTTCTCCACACTGCAGCCAGACTGATGTTTTCACAAGGCACATCTGATTATGTCATTTTCACCCACCTCTCCTTCCCCACACTCCTCAACATGTATTTCAGTAGAACTCTTTGATAGCTTCTTATTCTTAGGAAAAAGACACAATTCCTCAGTACGGCCTACAAAGCCCTGCTTACTCTGGCCCCTGCTCACATTTCCAGCTCATCTTCATCTTGCTCCCTCCCATGGTCTCCACTCCAAACAGTCTGCTTCCTTTGCTCCTGTCATTCATATTTGCCAGGCCCCACCCCCCTCAGGGCTTTTGCACGTACTGTTCCTCCACGTGGAACGCTCCTTGCTCCCCTCTTTGCTTGGTTAACTCCTCAGCCTAGCAGATCTCAGCATCATTTCAACAGGGAGAGTACCCTGTCTTCCCAGATTAAGTCAGGATTCCTTATCACAGGCTCTCCCAGTACCAGGCATCGATTCATCACCGTTGCCGTTGTACATTTATTTGTGTGAACATTGGAATATTTTTTCTCCCCCACCCCAACACTTCTCATACGTTCATTCAACAAATATTTACTGGGTTCTCATTATATACTGGGCATTATTGTAGAAGGGATGACAGACCGTAAACAAATAAATATGCATTATAATATCAAGAGGTGAAAAGTGCTATGAAGAAGCACACAGTAGAGTAATAGGACAGAGACTTGGAAAGGTTGCCACTTGGAGTAGTACGATTAGAGAGGGCTCCTCGGAAGAAGTGATGGTGCAGAGTTTTGAATGAAGTGAGAGAGCAAGTCACAAGGATGCCCAGGGGGGTGAGCATTCTGGGGAGAGGAAATAGGGAAAATCAAGAGTAGAAGGTGTTTAACCTGTTCAAGGAACAGCCAGAAACTTAGTAAAGAGCAGTGGAGGGAAGTAAGCATGGCAGCAGATAAAGACAGATCGAGGCAGGGCCCGGGTGGTGGAGGGCCTTGTAGGCCATGCTGTGGGAAGAGAAACTGCTAAGTTTTTAAACAAGGAGTGCCTGGGTTCTATGTATGTTCTAAAATGATCATTGTGGCTGTCTTGGGGTGAATGGATTAGGAAGCCATATTGATGGAAATAAGGAATCCAGTTAGGAGGCAATGGTGATGATGAGGAGAAATGATGGGGTTTGGGACTAGGGTGTGTTTGGGGGAGGTGGTGAGAAAGGACAGATTGGAAAGCATTTGGAAGGTAGATCTTTCAGGATTTGTTGAGGTGTTCCTCCAAACCCTTTAGTGGGTCGCCTCACTTAGAGGAAAAGTCAAAAGCCTGAGCATGGCTGATGAGGTCCGATGTGATCTGGCCCGTCTCCCCCTCCCCGCACTCCCTCCTCTCCAGCCACACTGGCCTCCTTGCTGTTCTGTGAACAGACTAAGCATGACCTCAACCTTGTGCATTCAATGTTCTCTCACGTATCAGGAAAGCAGGTATCCACGTGGCTTTCTCCCTCAGGGTCCTCTGCAAAAGTCTCCTTATCAGAGAGTCCGATCTTGACCTCCTTCTGTGAATCAGCATCAACACCCCAGCATTTCTTACTCCCCTTCCCTGCTTAATTTTTCTTTATAGTGCTTATCATCATCTGACATTATACATATAATGGACATATGTATGTACATACACAAACATATACTGCATACGTGTATTTATTCCATGAAGGCAGGGAGTTGGTCTATTTTGTTCACTAGAATGGAACTCACAGAATAGTGCCTGACACATAATCGGTGTTCAATAAATATTTGTTGAATTAATGTTGTTGAAATAAAGAAAGAGAGGAGCAAAAAATGGCTCCAGGGTTTGGGGTCTGAATGGAGGGTGCCCCTTACTGAGGTAATAGCGAGGGGTTTTCAAAATGTGGACTGGGACCCACTGCTCCAAACCTCCTGCTGGGGTTCCTGAACTGCTTCACCTATAACAGGTTCAGAGAAGTCTTCACTCCCTCTATGGCCCACGGAAGCCCATGACAAGTCCAGAATCCTAGGGTTCTGGGCTGCCCTTTTCTTGCCACAGGGAGAGAGGGAGAAACTAGAGATAATTCAAACTGACTCTCACTTCCCGAGACCCAATGGGACATCAGTTTGATCTAAATCCCATAACTGATGTTTTAGAGGTATTGACCCTGTGTATGGTTTCGGGCAAACAATTGGCATCCTGGTTGAAGAGACAGTATGACAAAGTGCTTGTCTTTTTAATGAAAAAAGAAAGAAGTAAAAAAGAGCTACCCATTTTCCTCATTCTTGCAGGTGCCCAACCAGGTTGACTCGTTGGAGTGCATTTTCTGCATTCTTAATGGATAGCTAACAGGAACGCCTTGCAAAGCCCCAGCTAGAGGGGTAGAAGTAGCAAGGGGAGGGTACAAATCCCCAGCTCCTGCTTCCGCAAGCACTGAGAAGCTCTAACGTGGGCCAAGCAGCTCTGGCCATCAAAACCTGCCTCTTCCCAGCCATAGACTCTTGTTCTGTCTCAGGTGATAGTCCGGAATTAAGGTAAGAGAAGCTGGGGACTTTTGGGGGGAAAGGGGATAGAAATTTGACTGGGAAGAAATGGAGAGGAGGCATCACATGCTTTGCTCAATGAGAAACAATCTGGTTTCTTTGGGTTTTTTGTTCCATTGTGACTATCAACACCTCTGACCGCCCTCCCCCCAACCCCATACTAGGTACCATTTTGCAGAAGTGTGGTAAGCATGTCCATGCAAGCAGACTGTAGTAGACTTGAAGCCAAACTGCTAACTTTGGATTCCGTGCTCAAAGATATTTTTGCAGAAGTTTGGGCAAGTATTTTGAGGTCCACTTGGAGCATTTGGTGTCTATATTCTGTGAGCTGAGAAAGTTGCAAGTTGTGTTTAGTTTTATAATTATGCTCTTCTGACTGCACAGGTGGCCAAGCTTGGCCTTGGGGTTTTGCCTAAAAGAGGCTTTGGCTACAAGCTGGGCACTGATACAGGAACATCTTCAGGAGGCTCCCACCCTGCCTTCAGCCTCAGTGACGTCCCCTCAGGTCCAGCTTCACAGCACCCCCTTCTCTTTGGCCAGATCCATCTCATCAATTCACTCATGAGTCTTACAGAGGGCTCATTTGAGGACTAAGCTGCTCAAGTTTCTCCGAGGAACAGTGGGACACAGTTTTTCATATGACTAAGCAATGATAGTTCTCAGAATTTGAGTATCCCTCAAGTACAGTTCCTCTCCACTGGGGTCTGTGCACAGCCCAGGAATTACATGTGAGCTGGATGTGGAGAAATAACCCCCAGCTTTGCTTTTGAGTGCATGTCCATGTGTTTGGGGAGGAAAAGTGGAGCAGAGGTAGTGCTTGTGGCTTATTCAGGATCCCCAGTTGTCTGAGCCTTGCAAGGTGAAGGGGCTGAAATGTTGCCTCCAACTTTCTCCATCTCTGACGTTTCTTGGCCATGGTCAGTTGGCTTGTGGTCTCTGTGGACTCTACCCAAGGAGACTAGGAGCATTGCTTCAGGGCCCTGATGTCCCAAGGGTCTGGCCAGCTCCTTCCTTGTGGCTTTAGTGGGGTTAGCAAAGAGAGATTGCAAGCTGTGTCAAGCCTGAGCTTAGAGCCATGGCCACTAGCAATTCTGAGAGTAAGAGCGCATTGAGTCTTCCAAAGGTGCTCAATGGGCCTTGCAACAGCCAGCTCAGCCTTCAAGGAGAAGCCCTGAGGGAGTCGACAGGGATTCTGCCTGCATTCCCTGAAGGAAACCAGATGGCCAGTTTAGGGTCCTGGCTTGAGGACCCCTAGGGATTAGAGGCCATGCCCACTCCTACATTTGATAGATGGGGAGACTGAGGCCCATAAAGGAGAAGGGACTGTTAGACCCACCAGGTAGGCAGTAAGGGATGGCAGGAAGAGAACAGACATTGGAGCCAGAGACATCTGGGTTCAAAGCCCAGCTCTGCTACTGCCTAGCTGTGTGTCCTGAGCGGTTTAGTTTACCTGCTCTAAGCCCCAGTGTGCTCATATGTAGAATGGAGATAGTGAAACCTGCTTTGAGAGTTGTAAAGATTGAAGATGATATATGTATAGTTTCTGGCACAGAGTAGATATTCTGTAAACTGTGGCTTTAAAAAGGGCTGCCTCCACACTTATCATTACTTTATAATTCATAACAATTTTGCTTAATTTCTACAACACTAAGTAGCTGAATATTTCATGTACTTTTTTTTTATTGAGGAATAATTTACTTACAGTGAAATGCACAGACCCTAAGTGTATAACTTGGTGAGTTGTGACAAATGTGTAAATCCACGTGGTACCCATCACCCTCATTAAGATGGAGGACATTTCCAACACTTCCAAGAGCTCCCTCACGCCCCTTCCTAGTAAATATCCACCCCACAAGCAACAGCTCTTCTGATCCCTATCACCGTAGGTTATTTACGCCTGTTCTGTGCAAATGGAATCAAACAATATGTGGCCTTTTGTGTCTGACTTCTTTCACTCAATATTTTTGAGATTCATCTGTGCTGTTGTCTGGATTGGTAATTTGTTCCTTTTTATTGCTGAGTAACAGTCCATTGTATGAATATGTCAGAGCTAGTTTATTTATTCTTCTGGTGGTAGACATTTGGGTAGTTTGCATTGTTTTGGTCTGTTATGAATAAATCTGCCATAAACATTCATGTGCAAGTCTTGGTGTGGACAAAATTTTTGTTTCCCTTCACTATATGTACCTAGAAGTGAGATTGCTGGGTCATATGGTAAGAATATGTTTAACTTTATGAGAAGCTACCAGTTTTTCAAAGGGGTTGTTCACATGTTTTTTGAAATAAGGATGCAATGGATTGGATTTTAGGTAGCATCTAGTTATGTTTAGCATAACTGTCAACCAGAGGAAACGGAAGGATGGTGCTCAATCAAAGGCT
Organism: Galeopterus variegatus; assembly: GCF_000696425.1. Classification (NCBI taxonomy): domain Eukaryota; kingdom Metazoa; phylum Chordata; class Mammalia; order Dermoptera; family Cynocephalidae; genus Galeopterus; species Galeopterus variegatus. The sequence goes on from NW_007730213.1 coordinate 123,675, forward strand.
TATCTAGACAATATAACGCAGTTATGACTTGGGCTAGAATGATTCTGAAAGGAGAACTTTTGTTTGTTTGTTTTATTGGTTATGAATATTCATGGAGTACAAAGCTGATTGTCCCCCCTCGTGCCCAAGATGTGATGGCCAGATCCATACTGGCAGCATGCACCTTACCACAAATTGCGATTATACTCTGTCCCCCACTCAATTATCCACGACCTCCCTCCCCATCCCCCTTTCTCCCACTCCATTTTGTGTCCCTAGGAATGCTCTCTTAAAAGGAGAACTTTTTAAAAAGTCCCATGATCACTGCCAGGTTCCTTCCTAATGTCCCCATCATAACCTGTTGACACTTCTAGTAGAACCATAAAAGACTAGGCTGCAGAATTCACATACTCCAACTCCTCCCTTTTACCCATGAGTAATATAAAATTCAGAAAGGCTATGTGGTTCCTGCAAAGTTACACAGCCAAAGAAAACCCCAGGCCTTCTGCCTCCTAATCTGTTGTGATTTCCATGCATTGTGCTTTCTCTGCATGAAATGGCATTCAGTCAGTCAGCCATTGTCTACTGAACACCTACTTTGTGCAAGGTACTAGGAATGAGAATAAGAAATGCTCCCTGTCCTCATAGCTGTCATTAACTAGAGAGGGAATCAGTCTATTAAACTCTAGTCATTTTCATTATATTCCCAAGAATGGATAAATTAAATACATCTTTAGCCAGAGCACATGACAAGTCAGATTGAGTGGTTGAAGGTAAAGTCCAGACAGACTACTTCCCTAGTAAAGGAGGGCCACAGCATGTCTTGGGTGCCCACTGTGTGCAGGTCCTCGCCTGGATGCAAATGGACAGCCTCTTCCCTCAAGGATCTCACGAGGTAGGATGGGATGATGCTACCAATGCTACCCAAATTTAAGGCAACTCAGCAAACAGCTATTGAGCATCTATTCTATTCAAGGCACTGTTCTAGATGCAGAGGATATGGTGGGGAACAGAGCTGACAATCTTGCAATCTTTCAGGAGCTTTCCACCAAAGCTTCCCAATATATTAGCATAAAAATGCTTTTGGGGAGATCTGCATTTGGTTCAGAATATATCTATCTGGTGGCCTTAGGGCTGGTATTGTTTGTAATTGCTAGTTTCTAAGACAGGGTGGGGATAGGTGCAGGACACCATCTTACATAGATTAGGGCATCAGGAGGAGGTGAAGAATCTAATGTGTTTTTTCCTCTGGCATGGAAGTAATCAAGATGGAAAGCTATGCTTACTATGCTAGCTGAAATTGTCAAGCACCCAGTGGATTGCTTAATCAAGCTCTTCAGGGAAGCTCATGACTACAGGTAGCTCCGGTCTGACCTTGGCTCATTCATTTGGGAGGAAGGCATTCCCCAGAAGGCAAGTTATTCTGCCATTTGTTAAAATAGTCCCAATGACATTTTGCATTTGGTCCACAGCCATCACTTGTGTCATTCACCCACAATGGAAGAAATGAAGAAGACTGTCATCCAGCTGCCCAGAAGCAGCCAGAAGCCTATAAAGACTGAATGGAACTCCCGGTGTGTCCTTTTCACCTATTTCCAAGGGGACATCAGCAGCGTGGTGGATGAGCACTTCTCTAGAGCTCTGGGAAACATCAAGAGCCCCCAGGGGTTGAGCCCTTGGGGCCAGAGTAAAGATGTCATCCTAAGGAATGGTGAGCACATTGTGGGGAGGGGCTGGAGCTCCCTGTCAAGGCTATCATTGAAAGATCAGTTTTTTTTTTTTTTTGAGAGTGAGAATTTTATTTATTGTCATTATTATTGAGACTCTTTAAATTGTTGTATGTAATCATGCCAGGAAAATATAAGAAAATAAAAGATGTAATAAATATTACAATACAAAAAAAGAAAAAAGTAATAGATTAATACTTTTTCATTACACTAATGTATTTTTAAGAAAAAAACATATATTTATATATAATGATAAATAATAAAATAATGATGTTACAGTTTAATAACAGAAAACAATTCAATAAGAAGAGTAAACATTAAAATTGAAACAGAAAGAAAATTAAATTTTAACTATATCATTCAAATTCAGTAAAACATTTTATATATGAACTAATTTTTTTTAAATTGAAACATAGTTGACTGTACATATCTGTGGGATACAGTGTTGAATATCAATACTTGTGTGCAATATGTGATGCTCAAATCAGGATAATTAGTATATTCAACATTATACAATGTAATCGTTTTTGTGGCCCTTTACCAATTCCTCCCTTACCCACTCCCCTTCCCACCTCTGGTAACCTCAGTTTTGTTCTTTTCTTTTGAAAGCTCAATGTATTATTGTGATTGTTGTATCTTTCATTCTTTTTTTTTTTAATTAATTAATTTTTTTTTAGCTCCCACTTATGAGTGAGGACATGCAGTATTTCTCTTTCTGTGCCTAGCTTATTTCACTCAACATAACTTTTTCTAAGTTCATCCATGTTGCTGCAAATGCCAGGAATTCATTCTTTTTTACGGCAGAATAGCATTCCATTGTGTAAATACACCACATTTTCCTTATGCAGTTGTCTGACAATGGACCTTTAGGTTGGTTCCAACTCTTGGCTATCATAAATGGAGCTACGATAAGCATGGGAGTGCAGGTATCCCCTTGACATGATGATTTCCATTTCTTTGGCTGTGTACCTAGCAGTGGAATTGCTGGATTGTATGGCAGTTCTATCTGTAGTTGTCTGAGGAACCTCCATACCATTTTCCATGACGGCTGCTCCAGTTTACAGTCCCACCAACAGTGTAGGAGGGTTCCCCTTTCTCTGCATCCTTGCCAGTATTTGTGATTCTCTGTCTTTTTTATAATCACCAGTGTAATGGGTGTGAGATGACATCTCAAAGTGGTTTTGAATTGCATTTCCCTGATGCTAAGTGATGTTGAGCATTTTCTCATGTGTCTGTTGGCCATTTGTATATTCTCCTTTGAGAAATATCTATTCAACTCCTTTGCCCATTTTTTTAATCAGGTTTTTTTTTTTTTTTTTTACAGTTAAGTTGTTTAAGTTCTTTGTGTATTCTGAGTATTAATTCTTTGTTGGTTGCATAGTTTGCAAATATTTTCTCATACTCTGTAAGTTGGAAAGACCAGGTCTTTGATGTATGTGATGCACTTGGACATGTGTATATTTGCTAAAGGCAAGCTACACTGTTTAGTGGGAAGCCACACCCCTTCTTAGAAGTTTAATATAAAAATGGGCACTGTTTAATCAAATTAGTTCACCTGTTTTATTATTTCTTCAATCATGTTAAATGTTGAGTTCATTGTTAAGCGTCCAATGAGAGCTCCAGAACTGTTCACTATTATCATCATTATCAGGATTACTTATTATCATTGTTGACCTGGGGGCAAGAACACCAGAGAATCCACAGCAAGATAAAGCCTGTCCCATGAGGGGCTCCCACCCTCCTCTCCACTAGTAGTGGATGGCCAGCAGGTTAGCTCAGTTGGTTAGAGCGTGGTGCTGATAACACCAGGTTCCAGAGTTCAATTCCTGTACTGGCTAGCCGCCAAGGAAAAAAACAACAAACCAAAAACAAAACAAACAAACAAACAAACAAAAACCAAAAAGCACTTAATGGATGGCCTGGAGAGCACAGGCAGGGGCCAGAGGGAGGTAGATGAAGAGTCTTGCCTCATCCCTCTCCCACCCTTCACACAGTGAGGGGCATCTACTGCTTACAATTTTTGGCAAATTTTAAGAAATAAACATTGTTGCATCTCAAAGCAGTCACTTCAAGAGAGCTGTGTCTAAATGTACATATCAAAATATCCAGGTTTAGAGGAAGCCAGAAACTAGGCTGGCAGGGGGCTGCAGTAGAATTTTCATAGACCCTAGACACTTTTGCCTTCATGGGCCCCTTCCTCCAAAAAAATATTTAAAATGACAATTTATGACTATATTGATATCAGGGTGAATATAATACAAGCTGGATTCACTTTTTACACATTCACTATCATTATCATATCCATCCTTTTCTTCTGATTTTAAAAGAAGTTAACACATTTTTGTGGGGCCCTAAAAGTATTCATGGGTTACAGACACTGTGCTTTCTGTGCTAATTCACCACCGCCAGCTGGATGTGAATCAATTCCCCTTTACCTTTTTGAAATGTGCAAATAGACCAGGATCCGGTTATTTTAAGAGCTCTATATTGCTGTTGCTGAGAGCACACGTCGAATGCCTTGCTCCCACTGGAGGACATATGTGCCTCCAAGTGGGGCACTTTTGGGCCTCTGCCTGCAATGGAAGAACTCACTTGTTTCCAGAGGCCATCGCTCTGCCTTTGATCTTTGGGTCTGGACAGGGAGTTGTTACATATCGACATACTCACCTTTGCAGAATTTACTTCTCTCCTAGAAATTATTTTTCCAGTCAGGTGACATGATATTCTCAAAGAATCTTGTGGGTTAAGTGCATTAGTCCATTTCTGTTGCTTATAACAAAATACCTGGAACTGGGTAATTTGTCAGAAAACAAAATTTATTGCTTACAGTTTCAGAGGCTGGAAAGTCCAAAGTTCAGGGAACACATCTGATGAGGGTCTTCTTTGGTGGTGGCTTTACAGCAATGCAGGGGTCTAACATGGCAGAAAATGGCACAGCAGAAAGAGAGAAAGATAGCCCCTCATGCACTCTCCTTTTAAAGCCATCAGAACCACGCCTCTGACCACCATTATTAATCCACTCACTGTGGCATGGTGGTGAAATCTAATCACCTCTTCAAGGCCCCTTTCAATTACCTTTCAATTACCGTAATAGGATTTCCCACAATATCAACACTGTCACAGGGGGAGCCAAGTTTCCAATACCTAGAACATTGGGTGACACAATTTAAGCTTCAGTGAATTGTTGAAGGAGGAAGGAAATTCAATCTATAGCAGTTAAGTAAACATGTGAAAGGGTGTGTGGTAGCAACAGGTACTAAAAGAAATAATGCAGAGTTTGTTGTTAAAATGGGCATGAGAGGGTAAGTGGAGGGTAGGGAGATGATGTCCAAGAGTGTGTTGAATAATCAAAGCAGGGGCAGGAATGACTATAATCTTGAGTCATTTTGGGTACTGACATTGGGAAAGAGCTGAGAAATGTGGTATGTGGTATTCAGAAGATCTAACTGGCTTTTCAGAAGGGTCAAAATTCCGGGCACTTAATGCATGGACAAGTATGATGACTTTGGCCATTTGACTCCTTTGATTTATTTCTGAACTCATTGGCTTGGATTCATTACAATCATTGCCTTGTAAGCACCGTCAATCCATGGTCCTTCACTTTCTTTTTCCTACTTGCCTGGTAAAACCCAACCTGGGACAAAACCAGCTCTCAGCCTATTTGCCATATTTCTCTGCTTCATTTTGCAGCAAAACTCAAAAGTGGTATTCGTACACATTCTGTCCTCTTCCTCTCTTCTCATGCACTCTAGAATCCACTCCACTCACACTTTTGTCTTCATTGCTCCTTGAAACCATTCTTATCAAGGTTACCCAGTGAACTCCACTTTCCAAATCCAATGGTCCTTCTCTGCCCTTATCTTATTTGACCTATCAGCAACATTTGGTGCAGTTGATTGCTCCCTCCCCCTGGAGATACCCCCTTTGCTTGGATTCCATAACATCACACTGTCTTAGTTTTCTTCCTGCCTCCCTGGTTATTACTTCTCAGTCTCCTTTGCTGGATGTTCTCCTCTCTCCAACTTCTAAACGTTCCTGGGCCCCAGGACTCAGGTCTCTGTCAGTTCTTTTCTCTATCTCCACTCATTCCCTGGGTGATATCTTCCACTCTCTTGGTCTTCAATGTTGATCAATTCCAAATGCATTTCTACAGCCCAGAATGGATTTCAGACCTGTCTACCCAACTGCCTACTTGACACCTTCACTCCACCTGTCTAAAAGGAATCTCAAACAAAACAGATCCCAAACTGAACTCTTAATCTCCCCTCAACCTGCTCCACCCACAGCCTTCTCCATCTCAGTAAATGGCAGCTGCATCCTTCCAACTACCTGAAGTCATGTTTAACTCCTCTCTTTATCTTACACCCCACATCTAATCCTCTGGGAAATCCTGCAGGTTCTACCTTCAGAATATCCAATATCTGACCACATGTCCCCACCTCTGCTGCTATCGTCATCTTCTGGGAAGCCATCATCTCCCCCCTGGACTACTGTCATAACCTCCTAATTTATCTCACTGCTTCTGCCCTTCCTCATATTCAGTCTATTCTCAAGATAGCAATCAGAATGATACTCTTAAAACAAAAGGCATGTCATAGCAGGCTTCTGTTCAAAACCCTCCAATAGTTTTCTATCTCACTGGGAATTAAATCCAAAGACCTTAACAGAGTTTTACCTCATCTGGGCCCCTGTTATCTTTTTCTTCTTTTTTAAGTTTTTTAAGAGTTATTTTTATTTATTTATTTTTTTTGTGCTATCTTTCTGATCTCATCTCCTACTGGCTCACCTAGTCCAGTCTTGCCTCCTTGATATTTGTAGAATACACCAAGTACAATCTTGCCTTAGGACCTCCCTTTGCACTTGGTCTCTCCTCTCCATGGAATGTCCTTTCCCAAGATATCTGCATGGCTTTATCTTTCTTAACTCAGGTCTCCATCTGAATGTCACGTCTTCACACAGGCCTTCACTGAACAATCTATTTAAAAAATAGAAGCCACCCAACCTGTGACTCTGTCTTCTTACCCTGTTTTACTTTTCTTCTTAGCACTTGTCACCACTGGGCATATCATACGTTTATGTCTTTCTTTCTTGACTCCTCCCTCCCCTTAGACCCTGAATTCCGTGGTAGCAGGGACTCAGTCTGTTACCTGCTGCTTTCCAAGGATGTGGCACAATGCCTGATATGTAAAAGGCACTCAGTAAATATTGCTTGAAGGAATGCAATTGTGGTTTGGATCACAGGGTATTGACCCTCCAGATGGGGTCACCACAGAGAGGGGGTACAGTGTAGTGCACAGCTTTAGAACCAGCAGCCTGGGGCCAGGCCAGCTCCACCACTTACTAACAGTGTGATCTCAGGCATATTGCTTCACCTCTCTGTGCCTTGGTTTACTCATCTCTAAAACTGAATATTATTTAACTATAGGAGGAGCCAATGAGATAATGCATGTCAGATGGCACTTAGTACATGCTATGTACGTGTCACCTATTTTTGTGAGGGTGGTGCCAAGGTCTGACACATGGGTTTGAATGGCTAGAATGGATGAGAGGGCCTGCATTTGAAACATTAGGATCACAGAGCAGCAGGCCTCTCCCACGAGCCTCCAAGTTTTCGGGAGGTTCTGCCATGCGGCTGCTCTAGTGTTTCCTCTGTCTTCTGACTTCACCCTGCATCATTCTGTGAAGCCCCTGCCTGCCAAGGGGGCTTGGGCCTGGCCCTGTTTCTTACCCAAATCAGCCTTTGCAGACCAAACAGAGAGGTTGCTTTCTTCTCCAGATACCTTTTCGGCTGTGCACATTACCCGTGAGAACCTTGCAAATCCCCTGCCTGTGAAGATGTTGCCTCCCTCACAGAGCATGGTGTGGGCTGGGTAAATATTTGTCTGCTAGTTGAGCAAATGAAGGACAGACTGTTTCCCTCGAGGCCTCTCTTATCACAGCCAGGAGGTACGTGTCTCATCAACTCTGCTGCCTCAGGGAGGGCCCCAGGAGACACGGGTCCAGACCTGCAGATGTTCTCACCAGAGATGTCTTATGACATACATAAAGCTTTGAAAATGGTGGGAAATCTGTAAAGTGGCCTTTCATTACTGACCATTCGCATCTTGTCAACTCCTGCAAGCCAACACCGAGCTGCACAGCCCCAGCTAAGCCATACCCAGGAGAACAGGCTCCCATTCATGGGCTCCTGTGGCCAACTCGCCCGCATTCTAAGGGCGCTCTGCCAAGCCAAATATGCGAAGCCCAAACACAGAGACTTGTGTGGCTAGGAAATACCATCAAATTTCCTGGCTTCTTTTCCCAAATCAATGTTATTTTTTAAATTTACTTATGTATGATTTATACTGTCCGTCCTTTGGAAAAGAAAATCCAAATTGAAGATATCTTTGAATTATTTCCCTTTTAAAAGGACTTTGGTGATTTCAGAGTCGGTAACTGGAGAAGCTTCAGTAACTACGATTTCTGGGGGGCATGGGTCCTAGTGCACATCCCATCCCATATTCTTCCTATCCCACCCCCAGCCTCAGGCCTGGCAACATTGCTTAAGGGTTGCTGAAAGAAGGTGAGAGGTGTATACCTGAGCACCCAGAGGTCTGTGATAGCCAGTCTCAAAGGGTCCTGCCTCCTCTCTCCCCTCCCATCGACCATAATCAATGGGTGGGGAAGAACCGCTGGGTTTCTATTTTAGTGTGAATGTCTATATGAGATATACTCGTTCTAGTTGTTTGTGGCCCTGTGAATACCGACAACTTTATGTCTTCCTTTCTAGTAAGGGAGAGGAATCTACACAGATGGATATAGAGTCCTCACTAGGTACCAGACGCCATGCTAAAATTATTGCATTTACTTCAGTCCTCAAAACCCAGTGTGACTTATAAAGTTCAAAGACAGACAAACCAAATCTATGGTGTTGGAAGATAGGATAGCGGTTATCTCTGCTTGGTTAGTGACTGAGAAGGGAGCCAAGGGGGCCTCCTGGGGTGGTGGTCAAGTTCTGATGCACGATCTGAGTGCTCATTACCCAGTTTGTGAAAATTTCCCCAGCTGCACATTTGTATTTGTGCATTTGCACTTGTGCATTTTTCTTTTCTTTTTTTCTTTCGGTGGCCAGCTGGTACAGGGATCCAAACCCTTGACCTTGGTGTTACCAATACCATGCTCTAGCCAATGGAGCTAACTGGCTAGCCCTACTCATGCATTTTTCTGCATGTTGGTTGTACTTTGCAAAAACACTTTGCAGTGAGTACTATTATCCTCACTTTGCAGAGGAGGAAACTGCAGCCCAGAGAGGGAAAGTGCCTGGAGATGAGTCACACAGCCAGTGAGTGACAGAGATTGAAACTCAGATCTGTCAGACTCCAGAGCTAATCTCTTGACTACTCCACTGTCCTGCCTTTGTAGACCCTGACAGCTTCAGCAGGGGGGTTAATACCCATAGAGACTAGAATCCTGTTTATAATGGCTAACACTTACTGAGCACTTTCTGTGTGCCAGGCTTTTTGCTAGGGTTTGTCACATTGAATCCTCACACCTACCCTATTAGTTAACTCCTACTGTGTCCATTTTCTCAGTGAGAAAACCAAGGCTCAGAGAGTCAAGTGACCTGTCCAAGATCCCACAGCTACTAAGGGGTGGCTGTAGTATTTGCCACCAAATGGGTTTGATTCCAGATCCTGAGCTCTTAGCCACTCAGCTTTCAAAATACTAGTGCATGTTCTGTACTTGGTCTCCATTTTCAGTTGGGAAAAGGAACCTGGATATTCAGCAAAAGACTAGGTACCCCAGGGAATTGACTATGAAGGAAGAGGTGGGACTAAGCAGGTTCCCCTAGTGCCCTGGCACAGGACTGTCTCTCCTAAGCTGTCCTTCGGCCTCTTGTGTTATTTTGACCTCAGCTAATTCAAATAATATCCTCTTCGTTTCTGGGGTGAATGAATGACTAGCAAGTGCCACCAGCCAACAGGGCAGAGCAGGGAGAGTAGATGTGTGCAGATTGGGCAGGCCAAAGTTTGGACTTTCATGGTGCAGGATGTGTGTGTGTGTGTGTGTGTGTGTGTGTGTGTGTGTGTTCAAAGGGTTCTCAGTTTCAACTTCATCATAAAGCAGCATTTGTGGAGAGAGGCCGGGGATAATTAGGTGGGGGATACGGGGTACGATCACAACTTGTGGTTATGGGCATGCTGCCAGTATGGATCTGGACTTCACGTCTTGGGCATGAGGGATGACAATCATCTTTGTATCTCATGAATATTCATAACCAATTTTTTAAAAAGCAACATTTGTGTTAAAGACACAGTCAGAGAGGGGAAAAGGAAGGAAAGAAGAAAGGATGAATGGAAGGAAATTAGGCAATTATGGATTGGTTGTTCACAACTGTGACTCACCTTTTGGGAAATTTATTGGTGAAGTCATTTCTTAAGTTTTTGATGTAAACCTTTTCTAATTACAAAAATAATATTTGTTCGTTTTTGTAAAAACTTAAAAAACACAGATAAGCATTCAGCAAAAACCACATGTGTATCTATACACACATACTAATTTTAACAACATGACATCATTTTATACATAATGAGTCATAACCTGTTTTTTTTTTACTTGACAATAAGTCATACATATTTCTCCATGCCAATACATGCTCCACTACAACATTATTTTAATGGCTTTAAAGTATCATTTTATAGATATACAAAATTTATTAAAGTGTTTGGACATTTAGGTTGCTGCTCATCTTTCACTATATTATAAATGCCACTTTGAACATCCTTGTAGCTAAATTTTACACTCATCATTGACGATATCCTTAAAATAAATTGCTATAAGTGGAATGCCTGGGTCAAGTGTTATGTGCAAATTTTAGGGTTTTGATATGTACCAACAAATTGCTCCCCAGAAAAGTTATGGCAATCTGCCACCTTTCCAACCACGGAAGCGTGTGAAAGCGCCCAGTTCACTGCATTCTTGCAACATTGGGAAGGCATAGCCGGTGAGAGCACGAGGTTTGGAATCAGATAGCTCTATCACTTGCTAACTGTGTGGCCTTAGGCAAGTTACGTTAACCACTCAGTATTTTCTCATCTGGGTTGCTGTGAAGATCACATGAGATATGTATGCAGAGTGCTAAGCAAAGTGCCTGGCCCACAGTAAGTGCTCAGTAAGGAAAAGCTATTCTGTATTTACGAATTGTTTCTGCCCCCCTCTGATATATTTATTATTCCGTGGGAATGGACACAGACTGAGCAAAGGCTTCTAAAACCTCTGTTTTATAACCAATATCTACTCCATCCTCCACACCAGCCCTGAACTGCTGATGCTTCTGCTGCTGTTGTGGGTTTCTCAGCTCAGTCCTTTCTGTCCCTCCCTTCACTGTCACTAGGTGACTGATGGCAGGGAGGAGTCTCAGGTCTCATCCATTAACTGCAGTTTCACTTTTTCCTGGGCTAGTTACATTGAATGTTGCAAACCAGTAAAGAAGGAAACCCAAAGTGGGTTTATGAACTGAAATGATTAATAACAACAACAGCAACAACTACCACTTATTGAGTGCCTATTGTGCAGCAGGCACTGTGCTAGTCCCTTAACGTGGATTGCCCCATTCAATCTTACCACAGTCCTAACAGGCTCACAGGTGGGAGGGGACTTTCTCAGGGTCACACAGCTAGGAAGTGGCAGATCTGGGATTGGACTTCAAGCCTGTCTGACTTTACAATCTGTGCTCTTAGCCACCTTGCATGCTACTCTCCTCAATATAGAAAGTTTCAGTGGGGAGGTGTGTGTGTGCGCACACGTGTGAGAGTGCATGTGTTTGTGAGTGTGTACCTGTTTGCAACTGTGCACGTGAACAGTATGGTTTGTGTGTAATCATGTGTGTGCACACGTGTGTGACTGCATGTGTGCATATTCACTAGAAAAAGATTTAGTCAGGGCCTACTATGGGCCAGGTACTATGAAAGCTCCTGGGTATAACATAGTGAACAAAAGAAATATGATCTCAGCCTTCTTGAAGCTTACTGGATAGTAATATTTCCATAGCAGTAATCCTGTAATTTCTTCATTCATTCATTCCCTGTCGGTTTTTGGCCACTGTTGAGGAAAACTGACAGTGGATGAATGAATGAATGAAGAAATTACAGGATTACTGCTATGGAGGAAATAAACAGGGAGTAGTCACAGAGAGTAACAGAATAACAAATTTTAGGTTGGAGGTTCAGGGTGGGCCTTTCTGAAAGGATGACATTTAAGTTTGTGTGTCCAGAAACTAATCTGGAATAGGGTGTCAGGGCCACCATGCAAGGATAGAGTGGAAGAAAGATCCTCTGGGGTGGAGGCAAATATTTCAGTTTCTAGAGGTGATTTCTAGAGGTTTCTGGGCCTCCCAGCAATGTACATGGGTAAGATGAAGCTGGCGTCTCTGGGGGTGCTTGGAAGGCAGGGGCAATGGCCTGCCAGTTTCACCCTAAAGGAGTAGAGAGGTAAATGGAGACTAGCACTCTCTGGATTGGGCGTAGTCTTAGGACAGGGATGGGACTAAGAGGTAGGGTCTATTGCCCAAGGTTGGAGTATATGGAGTGGAAGCCTTTTGTATTCCTACTGAAGGAAAAATCCTAGCCCGGCCCAAGTGTCCCTGAATCAAAGCCTTCCGTGCCCGCTCTCCATTCATTAATATAGTTTGGTATTTGAGAAGGCAGCCAAGTTTCCTCTGGGGCTCCCTCTCTCACTTCCAGAGGTAACTAAGAAGGGCACCTGGGTAAGAAAAACGTCATCAGGGCCACTTCTAACAACAGCAGCAGTCTTGAGCCAGTCCAGGCTATGGTTTAAGATGTCTTCACCCATTTACAGGATAGATGGGCATGGTTGCTGGAGCAGTTGGCCCAAGAATCCTGAGAAAGAGTGGCCCATCCAAATTCAGGGTCTCCACTCCATAGTCAACCAAACCCAAGGCTAATCTAGAAAGGTGGGTGTCCATTGGCCACCCAAGTCCCGCCATTGGGTTCTGGTGAATTTGGGGTTGGAACACCCTGTGCGTCTCCACAAGCTCCCATCCAAACTGTGCTCTGTTGTACCACACGGGAGCTCGGACAGTGTCACACCACCCACTTCCCTTAACATTTCAGCCAGAGAATTCTGGAAGGGAAGCAAGTTAAGAGAAATATTCAAAATACTCTGGGGCTCTGCCTTCACCATTTCAAATGTTCAGTGCCTAGGTCATATGTATGAGATCTGTAAGGCGAGTTCAGATGGCAACTGCCCTATTGTCAGAGGCTAAACTTTGTTTCTAAATTGTGCTTAGGACATGCAGTAACCTCATTCAATATGAAGCAGACAGTGATTATACCGAATTAGCTTAATCACTCTATTTGTGCCACGGAGTGCCCTAAATTGTTGCTGGCCTGAAGATAAAATTTTCAAAAGTAGCATTCACCTCCAGGAACACATCTTAATATATTTCCTTGCCCTTGGTTTTATCAGAAGAGGCCAATGCCATCGCTAATTGGGAACAGTGTGAGATGCCGGGCAGAATGTCTGTGTCACGTGGGCTGGAGCTGCTTTTGTTCTCATCATCTGTACACACAGAAAGCTATGCAGGTGGGGGTGGGCACTCCAGTACAAAATGCAGTCAAATTGAACATTCAGGAGAGCTGGGATGGGTGCACGTGGAGGGAAAGGTGGCCAGTCCCAAACAGCCTCTCCAGCCAGCCAATCTTCCTTTGTTCCACACCCATACCCCCCTTTATTATCTTGGATAGAAGAAAGGCTCCAAGCCTAAAGCACCATCTGGCAGAGCTCTTCCTTTCCTCCCCTCTTGCCAGAGTGCTGAGAATGGGGAAAACATACATTCACATCATGAGCTACCCTAGACATTTGATGTCTCAAGTTCAGCCACTATCATAGGCACAGTTAGAATAGTGTCTGTGGGACCAAAGGAGACTCCATCCCTATTAGCCAGTCCACATGAACTTTGCAAGAAGAAACAGAGTCACCTCTTACCCCTGAGCATTCTGAATTTACAGGATGAGGTCCAAGCAACTACTTTCTTATCCATCACTCATCACTCCAGCCCAGTTCCCTACGTGGCTAATCAGCTTGACTACCTCTGTCTGGTCTTTTAATGTCCCTGAGCCCCTGATTTCTCTGGAAAATGTGATTTCAACCCCTAGAGTTGTGTGAGTGGCCAACATAGACAAGCATTAAGCCCTTTATAAAGTTCTGTGGAGTCCTCCTATTTGGTATATTTAAAACACCAGCTATAAAATAAAGCTAAACAACAGCAGCAACCAAACATGAATCAAGAACTTTTATTTCTAGAAGTTTCCTTAAAGAGCTAATTGGGGAGGGAGGGGAGATAGGGAGAGATTGGAAAAGGAGCATAAAGGATATGTACAATCTGTAACAATATACATACTAGTAATATTGATTTGATCAACATATGTCAACATTGAATCCCCAAAATATGTATAATCAATTATGATTCAATAAAAAAAAGCTAATTGGACAACAGAGCAATTGCAATGTAATTAATATAAGTGAAAAAATGGAAACAACTGAGGTGCCCACAAGTATGACATTTGGTAGGTATGTTACTGCCTTATGACAGAATACTGTCCAGCCATTTAAAAAGCTCATGCTTGGCTCTATTCACTGCTATAGGAGAATATTCATGATATTTTAATGAAGCAAAAGGAGCTTAAATAACTATGCGTGTTGTGAAAACAATGCATTCATGAATAGAAACAAATCCTAGAAAGAAAGTACATCTAAAGGTGGACAGTGGCTGTTTCTGGATATTATGATTAAGGTGACATTTAAAACTTTTTCTATGTTGTTTTCAAGTTCAAAAATATAGTAAGTAAAAAAATATATAGTACATATAAAAATGTATAGTAATATATAAAAATATGTAAGAAAAAAAATAAGCTACTTTCATTTTGAAAATAATAAACACCTAACATGTCTTCTAAATCTTTCCTTCCCAGATAGTGACATGCCTCCAAATCAATGGCGTATCTCTCCTCCATGGACAAAGCCACAGCCAGAAGTATCTCTTGCAAATGGTGTTGCCAGCCGCAGCTTGAATGTGCCTGATCCCGTGGCTGTGGCTCAGTTCCCGCACTCCCTGACTGGGAGCCCCTCCACTCAGCCTGCGGAGCTGTGGCATTTATCCTCCCTAGCCAGCCCCAGCTCCCCAGAGCCTTGCTACCCTCATGCAATCCTCTCTGGGCACCTGGCTCCAGAGCCCCGTCCTGATGGGAAATGTGAGCCCCTCCTAAGTCTCCACCATCGAGACAAATGCTTAGCTCGTCCTCAGGAATCTGCCACGAGAGAGGATTACAACCCTGTCCAGATAGCTGGAAGCACGGGATTGCTCCTCAATCTGCCTCCCGGCTCAGTCTACCGTAAGGAAATACCTACAGATACTTGGAGGATTGCCTCTGATTGGTTGCGGTTGAGAGCGAGTTGGCATGAGATGGGGTGCTGATACTAAGTGCTGCCATTCCAGACATGGGGCTGTTGAGGGATGGAATGTTCTGCTTAAATGTTCCATATATCTTCACTAAGCTTCATTGACATTTACAGTTTAATGGCTAAAGGGTTACGTAGATAGCTAGCCAGATGGACTTGGCCTGAAATATTTACCCCAGGCTGTTGACTTTGCCTTACCCTAGAAAAATGATGGGCTGCTGCCTAAAATCGCAGGGTCCCGCATTTACCTTGTTGGGAGCCACTAAATAATCCATTTACAGAACAGAGCTCTGTGATGTACCTATGAGCTCAAACTCTATCCTCCAAATGGGTTGGCAACTTGCAATGATGCCAGATCCTGGGCAAAAACAAGGGCAATCTATACCAACCATCTGCTCCACACATTAAAATTCAAAGGGACTATAGAAGCAGCCCTATTGCTGCCTGGAGATGTAACAGTGCCTGGCTGTCTGTGGCTCACTCCTATGCACTGGGCTCCTCCTGCTTGGTTTCCTTTGGGTTCCTGCTCCCTGACCACTATCCCTCCCCCTGAGCTAAAAACACCCTTAAGGCTGACTCACTTCTTCATTCACTAACTCACCCAACAAATATTTAATTAGTGCCAACTTGATGCAAAATACCCATCAGAAAACAAGACTCTCTTCTTTGTAAAAGGATGGGAAAGTATTGGCCTGAATTATACTTTCACCAAAAAAGCAATCCGCTCTGATGCAAGATTTGCCTTTCATGTGAAATACTTGTAATAATATATATTTTATAGTTTTGTGGGGCCAAGTCTGCATCCTCTGGCATTCTGTACTCTGAACAAGTATATAATGCCCAAAGGGTATGTTCAGCATAGCCTAACCAAGTCAGGTACTGTGTTCCATCCTAATGCTGAAAGCAAACTTCTCATTAAAATACCACTCTGTCATTTCTAGAGTTTGACTAGGAATGTACTTAGAGAGTAAATCATAAAAATGTCATGCTTGGAAAACTTGTGACAATTTCCACCCTTGCACTTATTTTCAAAAATCTTCTCCTACTGGATTCAGAGGGAAAATTAGTCCAACTGTGTTTATATATGCCTGTATACACACACACAGCAGAGCCCTGTCTCAGTGGTTGCGTGGAACAGAAATCATCACCTGCCAAACGTAGCAACTCTATACAGTTCAAATCCAATTCAGCAAATATTTAGTAAGCATCTACTCTAAGCCAGGCACATCTTGGCAAAACTATTTGGCAAAGCATTATCCCGTTCTCAAAACCTGTAGACACATTCACAAGGAAATGTTTATCACCAAAGACTGCTGCAACCTCTTCACACTCTCCTGCTAATGTTGTGATCAGTTGTATTAATTAGTGACTGACAGTCCAGGACCTGTTGAGGAAGTCAGTGACCCTTAATCAGGAACACTGCCTGGAAGATGGGAACAAGGTCCAAAGGGGCTTTAAAACAGAAGCTTTTCTGGTTTTTTTAGCACCTGATGAGAGAAAATATGCCAGTTTTCCAAAAACTGAGGGGCAGGCAATTTGGGACCTCTAGGATGCTGCTAGGCACTTTCTAACCCAGCTCCAGAGATTCCATTTCCAATCACGTTTTCTTCTTCTTTTCTAGATAAGAAAATACATGTCTCCCCCAACCGTGGACCTGCCAGTAGTAGCCTTGCAAATGAAAGTAGGTATCTGGTCAGCCTTTGATAGTGTGTCTCTTATCTTGAGAACAAACCGGAGGAGTGTGCGGTGTTAAAAACCAGGGTCTCCAGCAGCTGACAAGAGCTTTATTTGTATTATTTAGTATTTTCATAGATAGAATTTGTTTGATCTTAGTCTCAAAGAACCCATGCACTTCATCTCTTGTAAAATTTCTTGAATGTTTTCTTATTTTGCTATAGAAACAACTCTACTGAGTTTTTTGTTTTGTTTACCTGAGCTGGACTTAACTGAGGTAACCAAGGTGAGTCAGAAAAATGAACAAATTCATGAGGATCAGCTTGCTCTGTCCCAGATGTTCAGTTTTCAGCCTAGCACAAAGGGCCACCCCACGACTCTGCAGTCAGGGAAAATATCAACTGAGGCCCAAGGCCGGGACTCTGGGCTCCACTCAATTTGAAAGTGGTGTCAATAGGAACTTCCAAATGAGGACAATGTGAGTGGAATGACAGGGGTTCCAATCCCAGCTTCGTTACTTACTAGCTTCAGGAACTTGGTCACATTTCTTAACCTGTCCATGCCTCAGTTGCCTCACTTGTAAAAATAGTGCCCACCTCATAAGGTTTCTGTGAGAATTCAATGAAATAATGTACACAAATGCTTAGAATAATCCTTGGCGCATAGTGAGCCATCAAAAAGTGTAAGACTTTAGGCCGGCCCGTGGCTCACTCAGGAGAGCACGGTGCTGATAACACCAAGGCCACGGGTTCGGATCCCATATAGGGATGGCCGGTTTGCTCACTGGCTGAGCGTGGTGTTGACAACACCAAGCCAAGGGGTGAGATCCCCTTACCGGTCATCTTTTAAAAAAATAAAAAATAAAAAATAAATTTTTTAAAAAAGTGTAAGACTTTTTGGAGGGCATCCTCCATGCCCCAAGCTGTGCTCTGTGCTGTGTGTTTAAGAGAGGAGCAAAAAGAAGGACCACCACCACAGCCCCTGATCTCAGGTATTCTACAGTCTAGTGTGAAGTTGGGGGAGGGCAATATATGGACCCCCACTAGAATGTCAGCTCCATGAGAGCTGAGACTTTGAGAGGTGTACTGCTATGTCCCTAGCACCTGCAGCAGCACCGGGCACAGAGGCCCATACATTTTTGTTGAAATAAATGAATGAATAAGTGAATGCTAGAAACAATAAAGGAGCATTTTAAAAGAAAATGGTAAAGAAATATCTGCCAATATAGTAAAAATTATTCTATTTGACGCCCTTGTGTAAGACAAACAAATGAAACAAAAACCAACCTCAGTGATTAATTGGCCATGCCCAAGTGAAGAGTTGCATTTAGGGCTGGTGCAAAAGCCTTAGTATGGCTGAGTCAGGCTTCACGTAAGTCCCTGCCCAAGGGAGTGAGCTCTGCTGGCCTTCTAATTTATGAAGGCGGGACTGTGATGTCTCCTAAGCACTTGTTAACAGTTTCTACATCTGTTTATTGTAAGTCTTGGAATTACTCAAAACTTGATGCTTTACAATGCTCATAGGGCAAAATTAACAGCAACGTTTATTGGATGTTGACTATGAGCCAGATACCGTGTACACCATCCTGCTCAGTCCCCATAATTACTTTGTGATAATGTTGACGAGTATCTCTGAGGTAATTTACACAATAGGTATTCAATAAACAGCGGTTGAATGAATGAATATCCCCATTTTATAGATGAGAAAATTGAGTCTCAAAGAGGAGAAAGGACTTGTCTTAAGATCACACAGCAGCAAGAAACAGAGATAGTATCATCTCTTTGCTCTCACATTGTCATAAAGTCATCAAAAATAATTCCAACCTATCAATTAAGAAAAAATAAGTTAAAAAGAAAAAAATTAAAATGCAGAAGTAGATTAGAGGTTACCAGAAACTGGGGGGAAGGAATAATAGGAAGCTATTGCTTCATGGGTACAGAGTTTATATTTAGGATGATAAAAAAAGTTTTGGAAATAGATAGAGGTGATGGTTACACAGCATTGTGACTGTAATTCATTCCATGGAATTGTATGTTTAAAAATGTCTGAAATGGCAAGCTTTAAGTTACATGTATTTTAACAAAATATAAAAAAAATTCCAACTTAAATCAAGTGTACAACAGTGAAAATTAGCAACTGGTGAGATTATTTCACTGTTTTATGGGTTCCCTGTCTATCTGTGGGTAGGACACTATTGTAGAATAAAAGAAGGGGGCTGGAGAAAGCTCAGGAAGCAAACAAAACAGCCAAGAGCAGTATTACCTTGAAAAAGGGGCAGGGGATGATCTTTTCTTGTGAAGAATAGTTCAGGGGAGGTGGAGAATGGGTACCTGGCTGTGCCAACAGTGTAAAGTCGGCCGTCCTACCACAGTGGCTCTGGGCAGAGGGAGGCAGCAGGCAACGGGGAGAGGGAGGGAGAAAATTCCTAAGACTCCAAATAAAAGGACGACTAATCTCAGCAAAACGCATGCTCTTAAGCACAGCACAAGTTTCCCAATCTTGTCCGATGGTAAGAACCAGCCGGGGAATTTGTCAGTTACCCGGATTTTTCACCCCTACTTCCTGGTCGGATAAATTTCGCATGGGACTCAGTCACCTCTTCTTATGTTTTGTTTTTTTGTTTGATTTTTACATTAACATCATTTTTAAAAATTGGTTATGAATATTCATGAGATACAAAGTTGATTGTTTTGAAGTGAACTGCATGAACCTTTCAGTAGGAATTTCGGTAGTTCTGAAAGATTTCCTATGTGAGGCCCCAGATACATATTTGTCGAAAGAAGGAAGTCAGAGTCTCCTCCTGACCCTCCAGTGTGGACCTAGTCCCCTCATGCGGGCTGGTCATGCACCTATGAGGCAGGGGCCATGAGGAGCAGAAGAGCACTCAGAGCTGGAAGCGTAGTCAGAGAGACCTTGGCAAAAGGCATTCTGGAAGTGAGTGCCACAAACGTTGGTTCTAAAGTTTTTACATTTTCATGAATTTCGTTTTTTGTTTGGGGGGGGGGGTTGTGCGTAGAAATAGACACTGAGCATTGCTTCAACACATAAAAATAAAAACAGTTGATATTGCTGTTTGCCAGACATGGTACTTATAATATATATATTGGGGATATAACAGTGAATAAAACTGTCTTAGTCCCTGCCCTCATAGAGTTAATAGTCTAGTGGGGAAGACATACCATCTCTTCCAAAAAAGGGAAAAAACAAAATATCTGCAAGTTAAGATAAGTGCTATGAAGGAACCATACAAGGTGTTGAAATAGGGCCAACTTCAGATAAGGTGGTCAAGGGAAGCCTCTCTGAGGAAGTGTCATGTGAGCAGGGACCTGAATGAAGTGAGAGATCCAGCTTTGGAAGAGTTAAGGTGGAGATGGATGGAGGTGGAGGAAGCTGCCCCTGCAAAGGCCCTGGGGTGTGTGTAAGGAATAGACAGAAAGACCAGGGTGGCCCGAGTGCCACGCAAAAGGCAGAGTGTAGCACAAGACAAGCTGGAGAGGTAGGCAGGGGCCAAGTGACATAGGGCATTATGGATCATGTTGGGAGTTTAGATTTCATCTTCTTAGTGACTTGGTAAGCCATGGAAGGATCTTAAGTGTGACCCAATTTGCATCCAATAAAGTCACAAAAGCTGTTGTGGGGAGAACAGACTGGAGAAAGGCAAGAATGAAAACAAAGAGACCAGTTAGGAGGCAAGGTCCATGAGAGGATGATAGCCTGGATTAGGTGGCAGCAGCGGAGATAGATACAGTGTATTAGTCCGTTTTGTGTTGCTATAACAAATACCTGAGACTGGGTAATTTATAAGGAAAAGAGGTTTATTTGGCTTACGATTCTGGGACAGCTGTATCTGGCATGGGCCTCCGGCTGCTTCTACTCATGGCACAAAGTGGCAGGCAGCTGGCAGGTACAAGCAGATAACATGGCAAGAGGAAGCAAGAGAGAGGGGAGGTGCCAGGGTCTTTTAAACAAGCTCTCATGGGAAATTATTAATAGAGTGAGAACTCACTCATTAATCCCCCCTCCCACAAGGAGAGCATTAATCCATTCATGAGGGATCCACCCCCATGACTCAATCAGTTTCCAACACTGCCACATTGGGGATCAAATTTCCACATGAGTTTTGGAGGGGACAACACATCCAAACTCCATCATGAAGGTAGATGTATTTGAGATCTATTTGGAAGATTTAGCTCTTACTTGTTAATGGGCTGGATAGGAGTGGTGAGGAAAATGGAAAAATTCAGGTTAGCTCTTTGGTTTCCTGCTTGAGCAACTGGGTGAATGGTGGCACATGTATCACAATGAGGAAGATTAGAGCAGAACTCTGTTTTGGCTGTGGTAAGTCTGAGGTGCCTATAAGACATCCAAGTGGATATATCTTTTGTTTTTTTTTGTTTTTAAAAAAAAAGATGACCGGTAAGGGGATCTTAACCCTTGACTTGGTGTTGTCAGCACCACGCTCAGCCAGTGAGCAAACCGGCCATCCCTATATGGGATCCGAACCCGTGGCCTTGGTGTTATCAGCACCACACTCTCCCGAGTGAGCCACGGGCCAGGCCCTGGATATATCTTTTGTTTTTTTTTGTTTTTAAAAAAAAAGATGACCGGTAAGGGGATCTTAACCCTTGACTTGGTGTTGTCAGCACCACGCTCAGCCAGTGAGCAAACCGGCCATCCCTATATGGGATCCGAACCCGTGGCCTTGGTGTTATCAGCACCACACTCTCCCGAGTGAGCCACGGGCCAGGCCCTGGATATATCTTTTGAACACTTGTATATCTAAGTGTGGAGTTGAGAAGAGAATTCTGGGCAAACATTTGGGATTTATCAGTATGCAAGTGGTATTTAAGGCCATTGGATGTGATTACCTAGGCAGAGGATTTAGATAGAGTAGAGAGGAGGGCGGAGGACAGAGGCCTGGAGAATGCCAGTATTTAGAGGTCAGGGACATAAGGAATCAGCAAAGCAGATTGAAAAGGAGTAGCCAGTGTGGTAGGAGGAGAATCAGGACAGTGTGTTATATAACAGAAACTAAAAGAGGAAAATGTTTCAAAACAGAGTGATCAACTTTGTCAAAGACTGCCCAGAGGTCAAATAAGAGAAAGAGAAATTTCTAATGGATATGGCATCAGAGACTTTTGTAACCTTGTTAAGAGCAGTTTTTTTTATGTGATGTGGACAGAAGCCTGACTTCGGATTGGAGTGGGTTGAAGAGTGAATGGGAGATTAGAAAACGGAGACAGTAAACTTTTTAGGGAAGTTTAACATTGAAGGGATAAAGAGAAATGAGGTGGTAGCTAAAGAGACTAGCGGGGTTAGAGAAGATATTTTTTTAAAAAAGGCAAATATTAGAGTCTAATCGCATGATAATAGAAATGATCCAGTAAAGTGTGTACGAGGATGGATGATGTAGGAGGATGGGTGTGAAGTCACTGAGAAGACTGAAGGGACATGTGTCAGCACTGACATTTGATAGGAAAAGGGGTTTTTCTGCCATTGGAAGTGTACAAAAGGAGAATAAGTACACAGATGCAAACAGACATGCAGGCTTGCTTGTGGGGAGACTAAAGAGTACTAACCTAATCATTACTATCTTCTCAGTCAACTATGGGGCAAGATCATCAGCTGAGAGTGACATTATGGGCTGTTTGAAGAGAGTGGGAAAAAGTATGAAAAAGTCTTCTTGGGCAATGGGAAACAAGCCTGAGAGTAGACACACGAAAGCAGGATTTCTGTGTGCTGATCTGAAATCTGAGCTCATAAATTTCGAGTGGGAACGGTCAGTTGGGTTGTGTGATTTTCACCAGTGACATTAAGTTAATGTAATGCACAGAGAAGGTAAATGGGGAGGTTCCTGCAGCGTTGGGATTTGTGAGCACAATGGAGAGAGAACAAGCAAAAGGAGTTGAGGGTATTTGCAAGTGAATGTTATAACAAGAGACCGTGGTATCTGAGCTGCACAAATAAGGAAATGGAGGCAGATGGAAGTTGATGGGCTAGTGGAGGTTGATGAATTGGAGGTTATGTGACAATGAAGACAGTACTAAGATTTACTTAGTAGTAACAAGAAGACTACAAAGCCGAGTAGGTGGTTGGAGAGTGGATGTTTGAAATTGAGATTGCAAGCATTCTACCAGTGTGGGGGATGGCAAAGTCTAGGGTGTGCTCATGGGAATGAGTGACTGAGGTAGAATGAAGTACAAGGTCATTAGAGATAAGGAGAATGACAAAAATCATGGAAGTGAAGCAAAATAAGAAGCAGTAGTTGTATACAATGCAGGTTCTATTTTTACCCTCATTCACAGATGGGAAAATTGAGATTTAGGAAGATTAAGTAACTTGCCCAAAGTCAAAGTACGTTCCGGAATCGGTTTTCTCCAACGTCTTTAGTCTTACCCACTAAGCTAAGGTACAGCTTGACCATACAATAATTTGACTCTACCACAAGGAGAGACACTGCCTTTTTAACAAAATAATAGCACACATTTTTTGAGCATATATGTGCCAGCCAGTGTTCTAGGAGCTTTATATGTGTTTAACTCGCTTAATCCTCACTAGAATCTTAGGAAGTAATTGTTATTAATATCCCCATTTAACAGGAGGAAAGTGGGGGCTCAGATAGGCTTGGTAACTTGCCCAAGGCCACACAGCCAGGCAGCGGTGAGGCCAGGACTCTAACCTGGGCTCATTTGACCCCAGAGCCAGCTTCTTCATTATGTGCTTGTCCTGTTTTTCAGGATGCTCATCTCCAGAGAGAAGACAATATCCATTCTTTTGTTGAACTCCCATTTGAAGAGAATTCTTTTTTCCAAACTTGCTCATGAGTTTCTACTGTGAATCTAGAGGGTCTAGAGACACCACTGTCCTTTTCTGTTGCTGCCAATAAAGAGCTTTGAATCAGGCACAAGTTTATGCTCTCCCGAAAATTGTGCTCATCTCTTCCTTAAGCTTGTTAAGTGAATTCCCAGCATATAAAATGGTTAAAAGAGCTGTTCTGGGGGTGGCACTTCTGAGGTTCATCCCACCCCCTCACTGCTCCCACTGCCCTTTCACTCAGAAATCACAGCCCCCTCACTCTCTCCCAGCAGGGTCTTTCAAAACAAGACTGACCACTTGGTATCCTATGGGGTTGTCCCACTTTTCCAACTGAATCGAGATACCAGGAACAGCCTGATGCTTTCCAGGCTGTTTCCAGACTGTGGCCAACTTCACTTCTGCCTCTTTTACCAAAAACAAAATGAAAGTGGGGTGGGCAAGACCTGCTGAGAATGTATTGAGGCTGTGGGTTCCTTACATCTTCAAAGTCTGGAAGGGAGGGAGGGGGTTTTGGAAGTAATTGGTTGGGCAAAGGGCATAAAGAAATATCACTATTTGTAAGAATAAATATGCTAATAATAAATTAAAAAAATAAAATTAAAAATAGTCTGGAAGGAAGCTGAAAAGTCTAGCCATGATGAATGAAACATTTTCACTTGGAAAATTTGGTCCCTAATTCTAAAGAAGTGATTCCAAATGGAATTGTTGAGAAATCTGTGAACTTACTTATTGGAAATTTAACAAACTGCCCCATCCCAAGGGGTCTGTGGCTGGAACAGAACTTATTCCATATCCAGGGCATTTCTTGGATATAGTTCCACAAGTTTCTGTCTTCCCTTGCTCTGAGAATGAGGACCCTGGCATCTGTCACCCCACAGGTGTTTGTCTGGATCAGGACGGGACCTTACAGCCCTTCTAAGGGGCCCACCTGGCATTCTCAAACAATGTAACTTCTCCTTTAACTCTTTCAAAGTTACTGACATCTGGGAAATATTCACTTTCTTTTCAGCACCGAACCTTTGGGGCCACCCACGTGGATGCCTGCAGCATCTTTAGTCAAGTTGGAGGAGAAAGGCAAGGCTCCAAGACATGGCAGCAAGACCTCCCTCCAGATGGTTCCAGATAAAATAACAATTTCTCAAAGTTATTCATCTCTGCAATCTGGTAGACAGCCTTGTGTCTAGTGTGAGCTGGGTACCTGCCTGGTGTCAATCCTGGAAGCCCCTTCTGTTAATGTTCCCCACCCACACTCTGCTTGCTCCTGTGTAACAGCTCAGAGGATGAATAATAATAAAACTGTAGGTTTTCGTATAACGCTATTCTGGATTCTAAGTTCTTTCACATTCATCATCTCATTCAAACTTCCCAACAACCCTAGGGTTGGCATTATTATCTTCATTTAATATATGTAGATACTGGGCCGGCCCGGTGGAGCACTGGATAAGTGCGCCGCTTGGGAAGCGCGGCGGCGCTCCCACCCGAGGGTTCGGATCCCACACACAGACCGGTTCCCGCTCACTGGCTGAGCGAGGCGCGGGAGCGACCCCGAGGGTTGCGATCCCGTTGCCGGTCCCTGGTCTGGTACGGGGGCAACACTGAGGGTTGCGATCCATTGCCGGACACGAAAAAAGACAAAAGACAAAAAAAAAAAAAATATATATATATATGTAGATACTGAAGCTTAGAGAAGGTAAATGACCTATACACAAGATCACATAGCCAGGAGCAGAGCCAACACTGAAACCCAGGCCTCTGAGCTTAGGGCTCTTTGCTCTCCAGCATAATACTCACCATGGGTTAATATCAGGATGGCTCTTGAATAGTCTTCCCTCCCATCTGCTATGTAAATAAAGACCATAACTCTTGCATGAGAAGACTGGTGGTCTTGGCAATAATATAGTTATTCTGCTGTCTCAAGAACAATTTTTCCAGTGTGTTACATATGTTGTCTAGATTTAGTAAGAGGAAGGAAGACTTAGCCAGTACATTTTCTCTCAAGTTTATTTACCTTTAAAAGCCATTGTTGGGTTTTTTGTTTGTTTGTGTGTGTGTGTGTGTGTGTGTGTGTGTGTTTAATTTTTATTTTAACGTTCACTTGTACATATTTGTGGCGTTCAGTGTGTTGTTTCAATGCATGCATATACTGCACAATGATTCACTTAGGGTAGATAGCATAGTTTTGATTTTGGTTTTGTGTTTCTTTTGAGGTGATGGTTGGGAAAACAGGGTGGAGGCTGATTCTAGCACTTGTGACATATAATTACACAGGTGTGTGTTTATTTTGGCTCATTCTAGAAAGATTCATCTGTGTTAGAAGATAACACATATCATCAGAATTAAATTCCTAATATGCTGTTTAGGGAAAAGAAGAAATGATTCCAATAGAGCTGGCATCTGGGTGATCTGGTAACATTTCCTGCAAACCCCTAGGAGCTCTCTCCTGAATAAAGCTGAAAGCAGCAATCAATGTTCCTACTTTAATAAAGAGGAAAAAAAAGACCTCCTGCCACTATGAGACCCCTGATCCTCTGACATACACAAGTAAATGCCCGCCCAGATCAACTGCGACTTAATCTCAGACTTAGATTTCCAGCTTTCTATATCCATCCTGTATGTTCTTTCTCATCTTACTTCCAAATGGCTAACTTGAAAATCATTTCTTGGACTCACTTTGGCATTTTACTCTTGCAATTAAAAAATACCCCCCCCCCCCCCCCCCCCACAAGATGTATGTCACCCTTTACACACAAAGGTAGAGTAATTGGCCTCTGTGTGTTGTCTGTGTGGCCTCATCTACACTTTAGGTGATAATCTTGTGAGATGCTAATTGGACGGAGGATTCGGGCAGTGGAATTTTTTCCACCAGATCTGTCAATGTCTTGAAACCGTGCAAAGTCAGGGCCATTAGGGCTAGAGCCCATAAACCTCCCTCACATCTTTCTCTACGGTTTTGAGAAATTGCCAAGTGGCCTGATGGGCTCTGATTGACCAGCCGCCTCAGCCCTTCACCATCACCCTCCCCCACCCCAACACACGCCCATTCCTGACCTTTACAATCTGGGAGAATTGAAATTGCTTTAAATGGACTGGAAATTCCCACATACTTGAATAATGCCTGTCTCTGAAAAAGTTAAAAAAAAAAAAAGTGGTAATTTCCTTTTTCTGGTAGCAAAAGCTATCCTTTAAAAATCCCAGATAAGAATGTTGTTTGCAGATTCAATCAAGACTTGTGCTTAAGCACTTTTCCATTCTAAAAATCAATATCTTGCATAAAGCTGAAAATAAAATCACTCCACCACAAATAAATGCTAACTAGAATATAACAGTTTTCTCCCATGTAAAAAATAAATGCTGACTTTTCCCTGATTATTTCCCTAGTTTAACATAATTAGCTGAAAATAATTTTGTAAGCCATTTGTATTTTCAAAATGTGAG
Source organism: Galeopterus variegatus (assembly GCF_000696425.1). Classification (NCBI taxonomy): domain Eukaryota; kingdom Metazoa; phylum Chordata; class Mammalia; order Dermoptera; family Cynocephalidae; genus Galeopterus; species Galeopterus variegatus. Next base: position 150,764 of record NW_007730213.1, read on the forward strand.
GTAATAATGCAATGCTCCATTTCAATTCCTTTAATGTGTGAGATTTTTAAATAGCATGTTACTGTGAATTTTTATGTATTAATGGTGACTTTAGAAATGAATTGAGCTATAGCATTTTCATAAGGATTACAGTTTTATCACTATCTCTTTGTAAATTTATAAATCAAGTCTCGAATATCACAAAGATAAGTTTGTTTATTTTATTCTTCATTTTAATGATTCTGCATGCTTAGGAACAAGTTAATGAGCCTGCTCTACTTATTTACAGCAGTTATGGTTACCTTTTAGTTGAAAACTGTGACCCTCCACTAATCTTAAAAATAGGAGGCCTTCAAATAAATAAATAAATAATAGATAAGTTTGTTTATTTTATTCTTCATTTTAATGATTCTGCATGCTTAGGAACAAGTTAATGAGCCTGCTCTACTTATTTACAGCAGTTATGGTTACCTTTTAGTTGAAAACTGTGACCCTCCACTAATCTTAAAAATAGGAGGCCTTCAAATAAATAAATAAATAATCATTCTAGAATTAAAAAAAAAAAAAAAAAACAGGAGGCCTTTTTTTAATGCTACTGCAAACCTGGACTGAGAGTTAGGACACCTGGGTTCCAGTCCTGGCTCTGTCACTAGCTAGCTGTGTCATCTTGAACCAGTCACTTCTACCCCTCTTCCCCCCCACCCTATCCCCCACATCCCTGTGTCTCAGGTCTCCATGTGTAAAATGAGTTGATCCCTAAAGTCATTTCCAGCCCTAGGAGCCTGTATTTTGAAATAAATGTAGTAATTATGACAAGACCTATCAACAGTTGCCATACTGGGTCTCAAAGAAGAAGACAGAGTGTGGATAACTGAAGAACAAGCAGAAGGGAGAACCATGACAGCCACGGAGAGGTGCTGCCAGAAACTCCCTTCAAGAAAGAGATTGGCCATTCATCTGCAAGGGGGGAGTTAGCTGACTGCCTCTAACTATTAGCACCTCAGGATCCGCTACAACCATGCTCTCTGTAGGCATCCCTCAGCCAATGACAGCATTATAGGGGTACAAAGGCCTGGCCATTTCTGCCCAGAGTGGGTCTCCTCTAATGGGCGTATTTGTGCCAGAGCTCCTATTGAGTTGGCTGAGACCTTGTCCAATCTGCTTCATGGTCTGAGGCTCTCCCTGCTCAATCCTGGTTCCACCACCTTTTCCCTTTCACAGGTGTTACCCACCCCTCATAAACCTCCCACACCTCTAACTCCTTCTTAGCACCTGCTCCTTGGAGGACCCAGCTGACACAGCATATAGCAGAATTCTAATAGAAAATACAGAGAGAGCAATCCCAAGACCTGTTGAATAGATGGTGATTAGACTGTCTAGAGAGTCTAGTCTGTCTGGAGAGGAGCATTGGTGTTGAAGAGCAGTTGAAAATCAAGCTGGAAAGGTAGATTAGGGTAAGATTGATGAGGTTGAATGACACTGTCACTCAGGAGGTAGAGTTAAGTTTGGTGCCAGATTAGAGCCCCAGGTTAGCCCCAGGCACATCTTCAATCACCTGCCTACACCATCCTCTAGGCCAGCAAGTGACTGTCTACATAACAGGAGATGGTTACTTCTGCAAACCTATGTGGTCTATATCAGGGTTCCCAAAATCTTCACTGGATGTATCAGTATCAACTGGGGAGCTTGTTGAAAATAAATACCCCTCGGCTCTTCCCTAGACAGCTGGATCAATGTCTCTGGGGTTAAAGAACTCCTCCAGGCCCACCCCTGCCATTAGTCTCATATGTAAGCAGGTATATCCATTTCCTATTGCCGTTGTAACAGATTACCACACACTCGGCTTACAACAACACAAATTTATTATCTTATGGTTCTGGAGATCGAAAGTCCTACATGGGTCTCACTGGGCTAAAATCAACATGTCCACTAGGCTGCCTTCCTTCTGGAGGCTCCAGGAGAGGATTTGTTTCCTTACGCTTTCCAACTTCTGGAGAATGCCCACATTCCCTGTCTTATGGCCAGCAGCATTGCATCTCTTTGATCATTCTTCCATAATCACATCCCTATGATTCTTCTTTTTCTTTCCTCTTCCATTTTTTTTTTGATTCCTTGTGATTACATTGGGCCCCAGATAATCCAGGATAATCCCATTGTTTTAAGGTTAGCTGATTAGCAATCTGAATACCATCTGCTCCCTTTGTTCCTCTTTGCCATGTAACCTAACGTATTCACAGGTTTTTGGGAGTAGGATGTGGACATCGTTGGGGCTACTATTCTGCTTATCAACCAGGTTTGGAAACCACCAACATATGTGATATAAATGTTTCTACCCAAAGCTATAATATCCAAGGACTGCTGTTTAGTGAATCCACACTATTTTTTTTCCTTCAAATGAATTTTTTTCCTTCAAATGAAGTGGCCACTCTTAAAAATATGCATACCCTTTAACCTGGCAACTTCACCTCTACGAATGTATCCAAAGAAAATAAATTTGACAGAAGCACAAAGATGTAAGTACACAAACGTTCAACACTGCATGGTTTATAACAGTGAAAAATCAAGAACATAAATGCCCAACAATAGGGCACGTGTTAAACAAATTATACTCTATTAATCCAATATAATTTAATATGCAACCATTAAAAATGGTGCTAAGATTCGTGTTTATTCATGAAAATGCATATTAAATACAAAAAGTTATACACGGATGTACTGCATACACATATGCACTTTAAGCTCATGGTAAAAATATACATGTGTAATTCAAATAGGTATAATTGTGGATTACAGCATTGTTAGTAGTAGCAGAAAAAGTAGAAGTGAATCCAATTTCTATCAAAAGTGAATTGGCCAAATAAATTACGATACATGTATACAATTGAATGCTATGGAGCAGGTAAAAATAATCAGGTAGATTTGTAGCCATTGATATGGGAAGACATCTAAGATATATCATTAATTTGGAAAGGCAAGTTACAAAATAGTCTGTTTAGTGTTATCCTATTTGTATTTCTTAGAAAGGGAGATATTAATGTGTGTGTGTGTATAGGGTTGCTCCTTTGCACAATGCTGCACAATTCCAGGGGAGGCCATTTACATTCTATCATGTGATGTTCTGTGTGACAAAGGCTTTCTGAAATACAATTGTGTGTATGTGTATGCATGCACGCATTTATGTGTGTGTGTGTATGTATGTATACACACATACACATAGTATGTCTATACAGTATATGTGTATTTGCACATGCACGGGAAATACATAGCTAATGACTGGAATAATCCCAAACAATCAGTCAGCAGTGGTTTCCTTTGGGGAGTGTGACTGGGGAGGCTCTGAGTGTGTGTGTACTTGTGTGTGGTGGTGCTGATCAGGGAAATGTCTCTTTTCACCTTATATTCTTCTGTGCTGTTTCAAGTTTTTACAATCCTATGTTGATTTCATGAGAAAATCATTTTATTTTATTTTATTTTATTATTTTTTGTCCATATTCTAATTTTATTTAATTAATTAATTTTCTTTTATTTTTGGCCATAAAACAAGTCAATACATTTAAAAAGACTAAGATGCAAGAAAATATTTTCTCTGACCACAATAACAGAAGGAAATTTAGAAATTCACAAATGAGTGGACATTAAACAACACTCTCCTAAATAAACAATGGGTAAATAGAAAAGTCACAGGGAAATTAGAGAATACTTTGAGATAAAGATCAAAGTGCACCATATTAAAATTATAAGATGCAGGGCTCATGCAGTGTTTAGAGGAAAATTTATATTTATAAACACTTATATTAAAAATAAGAAAAATCTCAAATCCATAATGTAAATTTCTACCTTAAGAAAAAAGAAAAAGAGCAAACTAAACCAAAAGCAAATATAGATAAGAAATAATAAAGATTACAACAGAAATATATGACATAGCGAATTAAAAAACAATAGAGAAAATCAACAAAACCAAAAGTGCAAAAAAAAAAAAAATTGAGATCCATGCATAGTTTTTTCATAATACGCATTTTCCATGAAGACACTTCATGTAGCCCCTAAGTCCTGTTGGAGTGAGCAGGACTGAAGCCATGCTGGGACCTAAAACCTCATGGACTCTCAAAGATTTTAAAAGGACAGTTTTTTTCTTGGCATGCATTTCTCTGACTTCCCTCCTTTCCCATGGTTATTTGATATTTTGAACCTTGGTTATGGGGCAAGATGACATCATTTACATGAATGTAAAGTTGTTTTCCAGCCAGTGTGAAACTGCAGACTTGCTAGGAGGCACGTACTATCCAGACCCCAAGATAACAGCAAAAATGGGAACAGAAACCAGACGGAGTCTTGGTGCGACCTTCCACCTGGCTCCTTGCATGCAGCCCCCACAGCTCACGTCGCCTCCCTCCTGCTTTTCATTTCGTTGCCGGTCCCTGTCCGGTACGGGCGCAACACTGAGGGTTGCGATCCGTTGCCGGACACGAAAAAAGACAAAAAAGAAAAAAAAATAATAAAAAAAAATAAAAATAAAAAAATAAAAAACATTAGAGAAAATCAAGAGAACCAAAAAGCTGATTCTTTTAAAAGATCCTCAAAATTTGCCAATCTTTATCTAAACTGAAGAAGAAAAAAAAAGAGAGAAGACCAAAATTACTAAAATTAGAAATAAATCAGGGGTATTATTACATTGTCATTATGATTTTTTGTGGTAGTAAGATTTAGTTTCTTTCACTTTCTCATTTGCATTTTTGTTCTACCAGTAGGTTTTGCTCATTCTTGTGTATTTGTGTACTGATTATCATTTTTCAGATTCCAGATGCAGGACTCCCTTGAGGATTTCTTGTTGGTCTGGTCGTGTGGTGGTGGACTCCCACAGTTTTTTTTTTTTACCTGGAAAATATACCATTTTCCACTCATTTCTGAAGGATAGACTTGCTGTGTATAGATTTCTTGTCTGGCAGGTTTTTTCTTTTAGTATTTTGAATATATCATCCCATTTTCTTCTGCCCTGTAGAGTTTCTCTTGAGAAGTCAGCTGTTAGCCTGATAGCCTGAAGGTGACTTGATGCTTTTCTCTTGATGCTGCTTTTTTTTTTTTTTTTGGTCTTTTTTTTCGTGTCCGGCAACGGATCGCAACCCTCAGTGTCGCGCCCATACCGTACCGGGACTGGCAACGGGATCGCAACCCTCGGTGCTGCGCCCACACCTTGCTCAGCCAGTGAGCGGGAACCGGTCTGTATGTGGGATCCGAACCCTTGGCGGGAGCGCCGCTGCGCTCCCAAACGGCACACTGTAGCAGTGCGCCACCGGGCCGGCCCTTGATGCTGCTTTTAAGATTCTCTCTTTGTCTTTGAGCTTTGCCAGTTTGACTGTAATGATGAGATCTGGACAGGATCTTTCTGTATTGAATCTGTTTAGGGATCTTTGAGCTTCCTGGATCTAAAGGTCTGTGTCTCTCCCTATACCTGGGAAGTTTTCCATCATTATTTCATTGAATAGTTTTTCCATGCCTTTTTCCTTTCTCCTCCCCTTCTGGAACATTCATGATTCGAATGTTTGTGTGCTTAAGGTTGTCTGTAGGCTATTTTAGACTTTCTTCATTTTTTAAAATTCTTTTTTCTGTTGTTGTCCACCTGGGTTATTTCAAAAAGACTATTTTCAGGATCAGAAATTCTTTCTTCTGCTTGTTCTAGCCTGCTGCTTAAGCTATCGGTTGTTTTTTATTTCATTGAGTGGATCTTTCAGTTCCATGAGTTCTGCTACATTCTTTTTTAAGGTATTAATCTCTTTGTAAATTTCCTCCTTCAAATCCTGGATTTTTTTTCTCATTTCATTATGTTGTCTAACTGAGTCTTCTTGTATCTCAGTGAGTTTCCTTAAGATTGTTGCTCAGAATTCCTTTTCAGTCATTTCAAGCATGACCTGCTCTATAGGGTCTGACATTTGAGAATTGCTGTATTCTTCTGATTCATATTTTCTTGGGTTTTCATGTTTTTAGTATCTCTGCATTGCTGTCTGATCATCTGGTAGAGTAGTTGCTTCTATTATTCTGAAGTGGTCTTTGAGGAGAGAGATATCCTCTTCTTTTTCTGGTCTCTGCTGGTAACTCTCCTGTGTCAATGCAGTTGAGTGTCTGGCGGGCCACCTGCACAGTAGCTGTGGCTACTGCTGTGGCATTAAACTGCTTTTGTGGCAGCTGTGGCTGTGTCAGTGGCTGTGGTAGGCCAACCACACAGAAGTGGTATTTTTGGCATGATCCTTGCCTGATTTTGGGTGGAGGATGCTGTCCTCAACTCTTGCCTAGGACCCCAGGCATGGGTATGCTCTGCTTCTTGTCTGCTTCCAAGAGGAGGGGGCTGGCCCATGGCTCCTGTCTAGGACCCTGGGCAAGCTCTGTTTCTTGCCTGCTTCCAGGAGGAGGGGGCTGGCCTTTGGCTCCTCAGAAAATCATTTCCATATGTATCTTAAGTGGAAAATTTTTAGCAAAATGAACAGTGGCTATCTCTGAGTGGTCATGATAATTGTGAAGCAGTGAAATATGCTCTGTTCTCTCAAAGCTTCTCTGATAACCCAGACCAATTCTCTTTTAGTGTCCTGTTCCTTTTGCAAGACTGTGAAAGAATTATACACTCCTGGGGGCAGATAAAGCCTCAAGAGATTATCTGAGCCAGACCACTGCCTTCAGAAGGACAGAAAAATTATTTAAATGATCCAGGACATCATTGCATATCAGAAAAATGTCAATAACCTTCTTTGGGAAATACAAATTACCTGTATGCAGTGATGTTTTTTGTGATTAGTTACATCTTCTGTAAAAATAAAAATGAATTTTTAAAAACATCTGCTGTCTATTATGAAGTTACTTTCACATAAACTGTCACAATTTAAACCTCACAGTGACCCTGTACAATTGACAGATAAGGAAACTGAGGCTCAGAGAGATATGTACATATTGCCAAAATGGGGAGAGGGGAGGAAACCAACTTTTAATGAGCACCTTATATGTGTTAGTTACAGTATATAATTTCATTTTATCTTCACAACATATAGGTGTTATTATTCCTATTTTCAGATTAGGAAACTGAAGGTGTGAGAGGTTCAGTAATTTCCTTCAAGGTTATGCAGCTCAAAACTTGTAGATTCCCATTTGCAACAACATGGATGAGCTTGGAGAAGCTTATGTTGAATGAAATAAGCAAAGCCCAGAGGGATAAATACCACATGTGCTCACTCATAAGTGGGAGCTAAGAGAGAAAGAAGGAAGGAAACAAAGACCACAGTGGTGCGTTGGACTTGCAGAGGGTGAGAACATACCTAGGGATACAAAGTGGAGTGGGGTAAGGGGAATGGGGAGGGAGGTCAGGGACCACTGGGTGGGGGACATGGGGTATAACCACAATGTGGTAATGGGTATGCTGCCAGTATGGATCTGGCCTTCACGTCTTGGGCACAAGTGGTGACACTCAGCTTTGTACCCCATGAATATTCATAGCCAATAAAATTTTTTTTTACAAATCAAAAATAATAAATAAATAAATAAATAAAAATAATAAAAAGCAAAAAATAATAAAATAAACTTTGCAGAGCCAGCATCCAAACCAGCTCTTCCCTTTCTAAGGGAAGTGTTCTCTCCATTAGCCTACCAGATCTCTCTACAGCTTTTCTCTGGTGGGCCTTGAATTCCCTTGATATAACCCTGCAATTTTTAAAAAAATTAACTCTTATTTTTTATAGTCTGCAGAATCCTGCATTTGAGGGTCTCAAAACTTCTGCTCCAGTCCTTGTGAGCAACAATAGTTGCAAAATGAACTCAGCTCTGAGATTTAGTTAACAAAAGATATGAGCAGTTCTTTTGTTTCAGAACTGCTTTCAGAATCATTCTTTTCAGAATCATTCCTTTGTTCCTGAGGTAGTGGGGCAGAGAAAAGGAAAGAGCAGTTTGTTTTTGTGGTAATTACTGCTTTTGGTAAAAACACTGACCTGTACAGGAATGTCTATGAGTGATCCCTTTATAAAACCTATTAGAGGGGGAAGTTGCTATTTAATAGATATACAGTTTCAGTTTTGCAAGATGGTAAAGTTCTAGAGATCTGTTGCATAACAATGTGAATATTCTTAACACTACTGAACTCTATGCTTGAAAATGTGTAATACAGTAAATTTTATGTTATGTGTTTTCTGCCACAATTTAAAATTAAAAACAAAACCTCTTAAAAATGTCTGGGAATGTTTAAGCAATGTTTAAGGAAGAAAAAAAATGAGAGAGAAAGAGGTGAGGAACATGTTATTTTCCTTGCTCTGACATTGTAAATTTATTGCTTGCCCACCCTTGTAATCAATGCACATCTAGAATCTTCAAATTACAGATCTGAATCTGTCATACTTATGATGAGGTGAGGAATCAAGCCAAAGAGCTTATAGTAATAGAATGAGGGAGTTGACCATTTCCTTGCACCTGTAATCTACATGTGAAACAATCCACAATGACCTGAGCTCTCAAGGATTCTCTTAAAGAACTGCTAACTTAAAAAATACTTACAATCAGGGGGAAAAAAAAGTATGATCATTTCAATATACACAGAAAAAGCATTTGACAAAATTCAACAATACTTCATGATAAAGACTCAACAAATTAGGTATACAAGGAAAGTATCTCAACACAATAAAAGCCATATATGACAAACCCACCACCTACATCAACCTGAATGGGGAAGAGCCAAAAGCTTTTCCTTTAAAAACAGGAATAAGACAAGGATGCACCTTCTCACCACTCTTATTTAACACAGTATTGGTAGTACTTGACAGAGCAATCAAGCAAGAGAAAGAAATAAAGGACATCCAAATTGGAAAAGATGAAGTCAAATTGTCACTGTTCACAGACAACATGATCCCATATATAGAAAAACCCATAACCTCTACCAGAAAAATCCTAGAGCTGATAAACAAATTCAGTAAAGTTGCGGGATACAAAATCAATACACAAAAATCAGTAGCGTTTTTATTCTCCAACAATCAATTAGCAGAAATAGAAATCAAGAAACAAGCCCATTTATAGTAGCCATCAAAAGAATTAAATACCTAGGAATAAATTTAACCAAAGAGGTGAAAGCTGTCTACAATGAGAACTGCAAAATTCTGCTGAAGGAAATTAAAGAAAACACCAAAAGATGGAAAGACATTCTGTGTTCATAGATTGGAAGAATTCATGTTATGAAAATGTCCATATTACCCAAAGCAATCTATAGACTCAATGCAATCCCCATCAAAATACCAGTGACATTCTTCAAAGAAACAGAAAAAGCAATCTTAACATTCATATGGAATAACAAAAGACCCCCAATAGCCAAAGTAATCCTGAGCTAAAAAAAAAGCTGGAGGCATAACACTACCTGACTTCAAACTATACAACAAAGTATAGTAACCCAAACAGCATGGTATTGGCATAAAAACAGACACTCAGACCAATGGAACAGAATAGAGGACCTAGAAATCAACCCATGTATTTACAGCCAACTGATCTTCAACAGAGGTGGCAAGAACATACACTGGGGAAAGGACAGCCTCTTTAATAAATGGTGCTGAGAAAACTGGACGTCCATGTGCAGAAGAATGAAACCAGTCCATGTAACAAAACTCTTGCCATATACCAAAATCAACTCAAAATGGATTAAACTCTTAAATATAAGACCTGAAACTATACAATTCCTAGAAAAAAACACAGGGGAAACACTTCAGGTTGTAGGACTGGGTAAAGACTTTATGAATAAGACCTCAAAAGCACAGGCAACAAAAGGAAAAATAAATAAACGGGATTATATCAAATCAAAAAGCTTCTAAACAGCAAAGGAAACAATCAACATCAAACAGCAAAGGAAAAGAATGGGAGTACAGAATGGGAGAAAGTATTTGCAAACTATGCATCTAACAAGGGATTAATATCCAGAATATACAAGGAACTCAACAACTTAACAGTAAAAAACAAATAATCTGACTTAAAAAATGGGCAAAGGAGCTGAATAGACATTTCTCAAAGAAGCCATACAATGGCCAACAGGTACACGAAAAAATGCTCAACATCACTCAATATTAGGGCAATGCAAATCAAAACCACATTGACATATTGTCTCATGCCTGTTATATTGGCCATTATCAAAAAGACAGAGAATAAAAAATGCTGGCCAGGATGCGGAGAAAGGGGAACCCTCTACACTGTTAGTAGGCCTTTAAATTAGTACAGCCATCATGGAGGTTTCTCAAACTACAGATAGAACTACCACACAATCTAGCAATCCCACTTCTGGGTACATACCCAAAGGAATGGAAAGCATCATGTCAAAGTGATACTTGCACTCCCATGTTTATTGCAGCTCTACTTACAATAGCCAAGATATGGAACCAGTCTAAATGTCCATCGATGGGTGACTGGATAAGGAAAATGTGCTGTATATACACCATGGAATACTACTTGGCCATAAAAAAGAATGAAATTCTTCCATTCACAGCAGCATGAATGAGCTTGGAGAAAATTATAAGTGAAATAAGCCAGGCACAGAAAGAGAAACACCACATGTCTTCACTCATAAGTGGGAGCTAATTAATTAATTAAGAAGGAAAAAAGGAAAAAAAACAATCATAATAATAAGTTGACCTATCAGAAGGAGGGAACAGAACTGTAGTTACTAGAGGTAGGAAAGGGGGAGGGGAAGGGGGGATAGTGAAAAATTGGTAAATGGACACAAAACAGCTAATTAGGATAAATACATTCTAGAGATGTATGGTTGAGCCAGGTGTCTATAATTAACATTAATTTACTGCATGTTATCAAATGGGTAGGAGAGGAGATCAAATGTCTTCAATACAAAGAAACGATCAAGTTTTATAGTGATGAATATGCTAATTTTCTGATTTGATCATCACACATTGTACACAGGTATTGATATTCAACTCTGTACCCCACAAATATGTATAATCAATCATGTTTCAACAAAAAAAAAAAATAAAAATAGATGTAGTCCTTGAATAAAGTGAATAGTCTGATTTACTAAAAAAATAAAACATTTACGTGTCAGCTATATTTGAATGCACCACTAGATGGTACAAAAACCTAGCTTTCTGGTAGTGAGCTGCTCATGTTGTGAAGGCGAGGGCAGAGTAGTTAATTTGAAATACTCGACATGTTCTTTCTGAAGTTGGAAAGTGAAACACATTGGAAAAACATCTGGAAAAAATAGCATTACATTCTCATTTTCTGTTGGTTTGCTTCCAGCTTGCTAATAACAGAAAAGGCACATTTAGGAAGACAATTTTGACACGTTTTCAAAATTTCCTAGCTGCTTGGCTGGAATTTTGTGTCCCCAAATCTAGTTTCAATGGTGATATGTCCACTCTAACTGGTTTAACCTTAGTGGCTTCTAGAATTATTGAAATTATGGGAGAAACATTTCCAATTTTGGTCAGAAAAGCTTGATACTTTGAGAGTATATTGTCTTTTCCAAAAAGAGAAATGCTTCGGAGTTCCAGAAAAGGATGTAGCAGGATTCCATTTACATAAAGTTAAAAAAAAAAAAACCCAGGCAGAATGAATCTACAGTGCTAAACTTCAAGGTTCTAAATTAAATAAAACTAGAATTTTAAAATAAAAACATAAAAACAAAAAGGCCCTTTTATTTGGAAATTAAAAAACTTTATATTAAACAGATCTTGAGTGAAAGGGAAAAAATGAGAAATTACAGATTTCCCTAAAAATAATGGTAATGAAAACACTGAACATCAGAATCTGTGGGGTACACTTAAAGCAGTGGCAGGAGGAAAATTCATAGCCCTAAACATCTACAGTAATGAGAATAAAGGAATAAATTAGTTAAATTTCCAACTAAAAAGAACTTGAAAAAGAACCACAAGGTAAACCAAAAGAGAATACAGGGAAGGACATAACAAAGATAAAATCAAAAGTCCAGGTTACCCTTGGAGGGGGGTGGGTAGTGGCTGAAAGGGGGCCCAGGGGAGGGGTGCTTGAGGGTGCTGGTAACGTTCTGTATACTGATCTGAGTGCTGATCACACACGTGCTTTCACTTTCTGACAACTGGTCGAGCTGGCCAATTAAGATTTGTGCTCTTTCCTATACCTATGTTAAACTTCATTAAAAAATTCACCAAAAAAAGAGAAGTTATAATTTTTAACTTTTTAAATTGAAACATTGATTGTATATATTTATGGGGTACAGAGTTATATTTCAGTACATGTATACTACGTGTAGTGATCAAATTGGGGTAGTTAGCAAATTCAACATTGCAAAAATGTATCGTTTCTTTGTGATGAGAGCATTTGAGCTCCTCTCTTTTAGCCATTTGACAACACACAATAAATTATTATTAATTATAGATACCTAGCACTACTGTACACCAGTAGAACTTAATTTTCCCATTTAGCTATAATTTTGTGTACATTAACAAACCCCTTATTATTCTCCCTCCCCTTTCCCTTTTCTGCCTCTAGAAACCACAGTTCAACTCTCTACGAAGTTATAATTTTATTGTTCTGTTTTCCCCAGTACGTTATTGTTCCCCTAATGCTTAGCATATTATCTTTCCCAAGCAGGCGCTCAATAAATGTTGAATGTTCTTTAATAGCTTTGTATGTCTTACCATCGAGCCTGTCATTATTAGAATGTAGGGCTGTACATAACAGGAGTAGTAGCAATAGTCTGAACACATACAACAGTTCACACAATTCCAAGCTCTGAATCCCTGAAGTGGAATGCATTGCCTGGATTAGGCAAAGGATGTAGATCACATGTAGGCATGCAGGGTCTCCTGACCTGGAAATGGTGGCTATTATAGTGATAACAACGAGGAAAGGGAACAGCTTACTCATACTCATCTAGAGTGACCAACTGTTCTGCTTTGCCCAGGACTACCCTGGTTTTAGCACTGAAAGTCCCATGTCCCAGGTAAACTAGTACAGTTGGTCACCTTATATCACTTTACATATTTTATCTATCTCATTAGCCTTTGCAATAACCTTATCAGGGAGGTACTACTATTATTTTCATTCTACAGATGAGAGAATAAAGGCTCAGAGGGGTTAAGCCACTCGTGTAAGGTCACGCAGCTAAGAAGTAGTGGAGTGTCAACTCTAGCCCTGGTGGGACTGACTCCAAAATCAACATTCTTTCCACTCTACTGCAGCTGTAGAGAGCCAAAACAGACAGATGACCTCAGTCAGTGGAAACTGAATTACTGAAGTACTCCTGTTAGAAAAGATATCTTCAACTTGTCCAGAGAATGACAGAGAAAATTCAAGATCAGGTGAAAGAAATGTGCATTGGGATAGTTCCCTTGGCCCAGGGCTGAAAGCTGTGGTTTAGTGAAGTCATTCTAGGCAAGGTGTCCATTAAAGCCTTTCGATGTGGATAAGCTTTGCAGCATTCTCCCTAGATAGAGAAGCGAATACCTGCAGCTTATCAAATTCATTGGCAAAGGCTAAATTCCCAGAGGACTTGAAGCAGTTCCTCTAAGCATAGTTTCTAGGTAACCTACCAAGGAGGATAGCCAAACTCCACCCAGAGTGGAAATTCAGAATCACGGTCACAATTTGAGCTCATTGTTGTTGGGTTTTCCCAAATGACCTGCAAAGATCTAGCAGGGAGCACTGTCGTATTTCATTGAAAATCAGAATCATGACTGTTTTCTGATATTTAAGGTTTGTAAGCCCCAGTTCCTATCTTAGACTCAAAACCTCAGGAGGAGATGCAGCACTGGAAGGTCCAGGATGAAACTTTCAAGAGGCACCTAGACAGAAATAGCAAAAGATAAATACGAAAAGAAGTAAACAGAGGACATAGAAGGAACAGCAATGACTGAAAGAATGTAGGAAACTGTATTCAAGAGGTACAATGGTGGGACATTCTGGAATGAATAATAAGCACACTATTTGAACATTCCCCTGTTATTTCTCCAGGTGCATGGCTAGGACTCTCTCAAGTCTCCAGCAAAGCGATTTAGCATGTCCTGCCTAATGCTCTGCACCATGGCAGGTAGATCAAACCTCAGTATGAATATGTCTGCTCATCACTGAAACTGAGTTTGATTTCATCCTCAAAAGCTGAAGGATGGGTCCATCTTCAAGGTTCCATTAGCTAATTCCATAACATATAACCATGCAGGTGGTTCCAGAAATTCAAGTGCACTTTCCAGCTCATGAACCAACACACTTTGTGATATAACAAATAATCAGCATATGTTTTAACCAGGCAGAAATTCAACCAATGAATTCTTTAGCCTTAGTTATTGTTAGCTGTTACCTGAAGCTGATGGAGTTGATAATTCTGAATAAATTGAAGAGGGTCAGTCTGAGCCACTTCTGTATTTTCTTATGCTTAGCACAGTGACCTAGTTCATTAAAGTTTTGTTCAACAAACAAATGAATGAAAATAGTATTATGCCACTGATCAATTGATATTACTCTTGGCCAACAAAGAAAACAAGCAAACTTTGCAGATCTTTCTGAACCTTTGCCCCACCTTCTCCACAACCAAGGCTGTGTTAGCTGCTCTCCTCTGAGTTCCCATGCCTGCCTGGGCTTCCCCTATCACCTTGGTTACAGCACTGGTCACACTGTGTTAAACCCAGTTGACTTTTTCCTTGTCTGTCTTCCCCACTAGACAGTGAGCTGTGTCTGCCTTGCCCGTCTCCAGCCCTGTGTGAATGAGTGAATGCATGAAACATTAATTCTACTCTATGTTCCAGAAGTACAAGTTCGAGGCTAAGGAAGAATGAGTTTACCACTCTTTTCTCAAGTGCTCCTTGTTCAACCAACTGTGTGACTTTAGGCAAATAGCTCAGCTTCATGGTAGCCAGCCTCAGTTAGAACAGTGGGCTCAGAGATGGACCTTCAAGGAGACACAGGGCATTCCCTGACACTAGGGATCTCAGAGAGACCAAAGGCTGGAGGGAAGAGTAGATTGGTTCTCCGGAACAAAGTTGACCAGGTGTAGGGCCTTTGGCTTCAGACAGATGAAGGCTTAAGGCACATCTTCAGCACTTTCTTTCTTTTTTATTTTAACATTTACCTGCACATATGCATGGGGTACAGTGTGTTGTTTCAATACATGCATATACTACACAAGGATTCTCTTAGGATAGATAGCATAGTTTTGTACTCATTAGTCCACCACTTTGTCCACCACTTTCTGACTAACTTTGGACAATGACCTCATCTCTCTGAGCCTCATTTCGTATTGTTACCATTGAATATCCTCATGGTGAATCCATAATTGTGTGCATGTATGTGTGTGTTTAGAATTGTTATAAAGTTTTGGCAATAAAGGCTATGAAAGACTGAGTACTCATCGTGTACCAGGCCCTGGGCTAAGTGCTTTAGGTGCATCATCTCATTGAATCTTCATAATAACCCTTCTAAGCAAGAATTAGTGTGCTATTTTACAGATAAGGAAATTAAAGTTTGGAGTGGTTTAGTAAGTGGCCCAGCCTGTGTCGCTGGTAACTAGTAGAGCCAGCATTTAAGCCTGGTATTGTCTAATTCCAAAGTCCATACTCTTACCCCCTCTACTCAAGTGCTATGGAGTAATTAAGGGATATTAAAGTGGAAAGCAATAAAAGCCAAAGAATAAAGTAAATAAATAGAAAACTTTTTGCCTTCTCTTGGAAGGCCATTAGTTCTGCAGTATTTTGGTGTCATATGGAAAAAATAATAAGGTTGGCCCATCAGTTAGAAGCAAACAGGCCACTTTACCAGTGTGCTCCTCTTCCCACTGCTCACATAATTACCATCTGTTCAACCACTTCAATGACTCCCGACCCAGAGATGTGGAGCTTTTATTTGGCTCTCTATTTAACTGCAGAACACCCAAATAATATGTAGCTAGACCTCTCTCTGTAGGGGAACTTTGTAAGCACTGTATAAAAAATTTTTAAAAATTTAAAAAATTTAAAAAAGCAGAAGTCACCAGTTCTCAATCTTCTAAAGCCAAGAATTCTTTCAAAATTTGATAAGACCTTTTGTCACATGCATTTAGCTCTGTATGAAGGAAGTGATAAGCGCCCTTTACACTGTCCTTCCCCGGAGAGTTTCAGGCCTCATGGATGCTGTGGCTTAGTTAACACTGGAAATGGCCTTGGTGACTAAAACCGCTACTGTTGCCCTAGTTTCAGGCCAAAATTTGCAAAAGGCTTAGGTGTCAGGGAAACACATTTTAGTCAAACCAAGTGCTATTTCCGCCCCTTTAGAGACAGGCCAATTGCTGTGCAAAGTTAGAGAAGAAAGGAGACGTGGCCCCACACACAGGGGCTTGCATCAATGACTATGCTTTGGGGTCTCTGCTGCTCTCTGCTGGCCACAGGCCGTTTCTGTAGTTGTGGAGAAAGTGACTCATTCAAAGTGCTGCTACTGGGGCTTCTACTATTGCCACTGCCACTATCACTACCACTAACCAGTATTATTTATTGAGGGCCCTCTCAGTGCCAGGTTCTGAGCTAGGTACTGTGGAGACAGAGATGACAAGTCCTAGTCCTCTTCCTTGGCAAGCTCAGTCTAGTGAGGAAGACAGATTCTCAGACAATTACAATAAAGTGCAGTAAGTGTCAAAAGAGAGCATGGAACAAGATCCCTGTGTTCCCTCAGTCAGCGGTACTGAGTTCCTACTCTGTGTCAGCTGCCAAGTGAGGTTCTGGGAAAATGAGCACAGAGCTTCATTGTTTTAGCTGTCTACTTAGCACACTTCTCATCTCATTTGATCATCACGACAAACCTGTGAGGTTTGCAGGGCAGATATTAACAGCCTCATTATAAAGATTAGAAAACAGAGGCTCAGAGAGGCTGCATGAGTTGCCAAATGTAACACAGCTAGGTGCTAAGTTACAGTGGTTTGGACTTGACTGTCTGACCTTGAATCCACCCCTTTACTTCTGCACCACACTGCTTTGTGCTGCTTACTAAGAAGTCCGTAGGGTAATTGTTAAGGCCCAGTGATCCTAGACATAGGTTGCCTGAGTCCAGACCCTGGTTCTACCACCCTCTAGAAACAGGCAAATTACTTAACTTCTCTGTGCCTCATTTTCCCCATCTTTTAAGTGGGAAGAATAGCAGTACTTAATTTAAAAGGTTATTTTGCAAACTAAATAAATAAATACTTATTTATACCAGTCACATGATAAACAATAAATGTCAGGTCCTAATACTACTGTCAACACATGAGACAGAACAATTTTGGGCAAGTGCGAAGAGGAGGTATGTTGTAAATTCAAGGAAGGTGCTAAGTGCTGCTGAAGTTACATCTGATTGGTTAGCCTTGCTTGATTAACAGGAAAAGCTCTTCCGGCTCTCTATGCAGAGTCCACTGTGACAATTCATTTTCAGTCCTTCAGGAATAAAGCCTCTTCTTGTCTTCAAGAGTACTTGCAGAAGAAATGGGGCTACAGAGACTGGAGGAACTAATTCTGCCCTGGAGATGTGACCTCTGCCTTTGTAGGGTCGAGGGCAAAAGGAAACTGTCAGAGGGACCAGGACTTGTAAAAGAGTCTATTACAAAGGATTTATTGTTGAATGAATTTCATCTTATTCATTTCTGCAAAGCAGGGTCAGTACAGGCTGGTGCTGGGAATGGGGGCAGAGACTTAATAATATAAAAATATTTAAATTGGATCTTCTCTCTATCTCAGTGCTCTGGGATCCTGTGTCAGTCCCCTTTTCCCCCTTCGCTGCTTCTCAAATCTCTCTGACAACTCCTCTTTCAGCTCCTTCATGAGCTCTTCTTTCTCTACTGTCCCCTAAATGTTGGTGTTCCCCAAGGATCTTTCCTTGGCCTACAGGCCTCACACACTACACCCTTTTCCTAAGTGATTTTAACCTTTCCCTTAACATCAGTGACCATCTGTCTTCAAGCTGATGACTCCAAAATCTCCATCTCCTGACAAGACCTCTCTCCAAGCTCCAGACTCATCATCTACCTGTCTACTGGACATTGGAACCCAGAAGCACCACAGACACCAATCCCTGCTAAATATGTTCTTCTGCCTGTGTTGTCTGTATCATTTAATGACATGATCATTAACCCAGACAACCAAGGTAAGAACTTGGAACTTATTTTTATTGAGATATAATTTACATACCATAATATTCACTCATTTAAAGTTTACAATTCAATGCTTTTTAGTAAATTCCAAAGTTGCTCAACCAGTCCCACAATCCAGTTTTAGAACATTTCATCACCCCACAAAAAATCCCTCGTATCTATTAGCAGTCCCTCCCCTCACCCCCTCCTTCCAGGCCCCAGAAACGACTAATCTGCATCTGTCTCTTTGGATTTGCCTATTCTGGATATTTCATATAAATGCAATCATATAATACATGGTCTTTTATGACTGGCTTTTTTTCACTTAACGTAATATTTGCAAGGTTCATCCTTGTTGTAGTATGTGTCAGTCCTTCATTCTTGAAGGACTGAAAAATATTCATTCTGAAAAATATTCCAGTGTGTAGATATACCACATTTTGCTTATCCATTTATTAGTTGATGTACATTTAGGTTGTTTCCACTTTTTGACTATTATGAATAATGCTGTTTTGAACAAGTTTTTGTGTAGACATATGTTTTCAGTTTTCTTGACTTGCCAGGTCATATGATTACTCTATGTTTTAAGCTTTTGAGGAACCGCCGAACTATTTCCCAGAGTGAATGCACCATTTTAGAACCCCACCAGCAATTTGTGAAGGTTCAAATTTCTTTGGGAGTCATTCTTGATTCCTCTCTCTACCATAATCCACACAGCTAATCAATCACCTAAGTCTTGCCAATTTAACATCCTAAACATCCTCAAAACTGTCCCTTGCTCTCCTATTCTGCTGCTATTGCTCTTGGTCAGTCCTACATTGTCTCTCTCCTGGACTATTGCAATAGCCTCCAAACTGGTTCTTGTCTCTGCCTGCTCCCCCACCTGATATCAGAATGAGCTTTCTAAAACAAACACCTGACAATGTCATTGCTCTGCTCGAGACACTTTAATGCAGCAGCTCTCAACCCTGCTGAACAGTAGGATCACCTGGATAGATTTCAAATATCCTGATGCCCAGGCTCTACCCTAGGCCAATTAAATCATAATCTTTGGGGGTGGTATCCAAGTATCAGTATTTTTAAAGCTCCCCAGGTGATTCCAATATGTAGCCAAAAACAAAAACATTGCTTTAGTGGCTCCCTATTGCCCGTAAGACTAAAGTAAGTTCAAGCTCCCTAACATGACCCACAGATTCTTCATCATCTGACCCCTTCCTACCTCTTCATCTACATCTTGTACCCCTCCCTGCTTCACACTTAGCACCCCAGCCATACTGGTCTGCACACAATCTCCAACAGAAACGTGGTTTTCCTTCCCTGTCTCCTCTGCCTGGAATGTCCCTTCCAGCTCTCTTCTCCTAGGGAGCGACTATTCACTCCTTGAGATTCAACAGCTCTAGGAACTCTTCCCCTACTGTATCCTATGTACTCCTTCAACCCTATCTGAATTGTTTGTCTTCCCGAAGACTGGCACCCCCTCCCCACCCCCCTGCTGAAGCTTAGATGATTTATTGATCTCTCACCAGCACCTGAAATTTATCATGCATTATATGAAGAGCTGTTGGGTAAATGAATGAACAAACGTCCCTGAAAGAACTGTAACACAATATTTTGTTGTGTACCATCTTAACAACCATACCCTGAAGGCAATTGGGCCAGAGTATACAAGAACTTCAGCCATGGAGAAGTAGCTTGGTGTACCCAGCACTACCAGCTCCCCTAGCCAGGAGAATCTTAGTTGGCACAGAATTTTTACCTCACCAGAGAAGGTGGCTCTTGACTAGAACACACTGAACATGAAACAAACTAGGACCTAACATAAAGCAGATGACTTTGCAGATCCTTCCCCTAAAACTCCACAACTCCTGCCAAATGGAAGGGGGACCACTGCCTGCACTTGAATAAAGGACTCTAGTGTGAGGTAGATTGAAGCACCCCTCCTCCCTGAGCATTTTGCAGTGCCCCATCCCATCTCTGGGGCTTCTATGTTGTGTGCCTCTCCACCCTATCTCAACCTTGAATCCCAGATACACCCTGCCTGCTCTAATGAGTCTCTACCTGTCTGCCTGGCTCTCAGGCCTTTGCTCTGGTTTGATCACCTGGTAGCAACTGACTGGCCAATCACACCATATGCTAAGCCCATGAGCTCTCAGGAGCCCATCTCTCTGAGAAGGGCATCAGCTTTGCCAGCCTACTACCTGTTCAATATCAGGCCCCAGACTTGGCCCCTTGGTTAGATATTCTCTCTATGTACATCTAAATACTAAAATGACATACCAACATTGCTACAGACTGAATGTTAGTGTTTCAATTCTTCAAGGAAGAAAAATAGATAAATATACTGATTCCCAGGTCTCATCCCAGAGATTCTGATTCAATTTGCTTGGAGGGTGGCCAGGACAACAAGATTTCAAAAGTTCTCCAGGTAATTCTAATGCTCAGGCACAAATTGAAACCACTTGCGTTAATTCTACTTCTGAGGTCTGAAACACACTCACCCTGACCTGGTTTTGGGGAGTCCATATTGGTGATGTTATTGAGATAGGAGGTGCTCAGTTTCCCTGGGCTTGGGTTACAAGACACATCTCTGGATTTCAAGCCATTCCCCAATGTCTTAGGGCCCTCCTCTAGGCCATCCCCTAGAGGAAAGTTACTGCTGCAAGTTGAACCTATTTTCAGAACAACGCAAGACCTCAGGGGGCTGACTTGATGCAAATCCAGTGGCTGGGCATGCTCAGTACTTAGGGGTTGTATAACCCTAACAGCCAAGCATGCTTAGTAAAGTGGAATTTATATTCATTAGACATCATGAATATGTATTAGATAGCGAAACTATGAAAATTGAATCCCAGCAGAAGGTGGGGTTGTTGCTCATTTTCCTGGGGCCAACCTGCACTTTGCTGGCTGAGGTGTGTAGATTTTACTTTCCTGCTCACTCTCTTGAGCGAGCCTGAACTCTGTACTAGACTTTAAGGGGGTATTTCTTACTTTTGTACTGGACCTGGTGCTGGCTCTGCTCAGTCTCTGGAGCTAGGTTGCACTCTCTCCGTGAAATCTGTATTTCTTATTCATCACATTAAAACTGTTCTCACTTTCTACTGTGACTCTGCTCTTGAATTCTTTTCTGTGGCAAAGTAAAGAACCTGGTAAGAGGATGAGGTTTATTTATTTATTTTTATTTTTTTTGTCTTTTTTGTGACCGGTAAGGGGATCGCAACCCTTGGTGTGGTGTTGCCCGCACCGCACTCAGCCAGTGAGCGCACCGGCCAGTCCTATATAGGATCCGAACCCGCGGCGGGAGCGACGCTGCGCTCCCAGCGCTGCACCCACCCGAGTGCGCCACGGGGCCGGCCCAGAATGAGGTTTATTAAGGCTGACTATTGGGCCTTCCCAGACCCCTTCTCCCAACATCATTATGATTTGTTCTTAGAATGGCTTTAGTGAGCCCCTCAGTTCCTCTTATGTCCAGGATCTTACAGGCTACTCCAAGGGCGTTCTTTGAGCATGACAGCTGACCACCTCCATGTGTTTTCTTCCCCTCAGGCCTTTGAGAGTTTATTCTCATTATTCTACCTCTCTTTGCAAAGGATCCAGAAGTCCATTCTTATTTGTGTCTTGGACTTTTAAAAAGATCTCCTCTGGCTTTAATTGTTGGCTTGTTCTTTCCGTGTCCAAATTGAAAGCCCAAAGTGAGGGAAACCCACACTACAGAGTGACTCTCTGGGGTTTGGTGCCAAATCTTATAACGCCCACTTTCCAG
This sequence comes from Galeopterus variegatus, assembly GCF_000696425.1. Classification (NCBI taxonomy): domain Eukaryota; kingdom Metazoa; phylum Chordata; class Mammalia; order Dermoptera; family Cynocephalidae; genus Galeopterus; species Galeopterus variegatus. The sequence goes on from NW_007730213.1 coordinate 172,558, forward strand.
TCAAGGGTGACTAAATTATGAAGTAGCACCACCCCACCCCCTCCTTTTTAGTTTTTCACAACGCCTTCTATCACTTATTTTATAATTACTAGTTGATTAGCATGAAAAAGATCTTCCTTCCTGAATTAGGCCTCACAATTGTATTTTCCACTTCTGACCTAAATTGCAGGCCAGTTTAGAGTTTTTATTTGTTTGCTTGCTTGCTTTCTTGCTTTTGTTCCTACTCACCAAATCCTTGGAAAATATTTTGAACAAAGCAGCTGGAAAGCAGAGTTAGGCTGTTTCTGCACACAAACAGAAGAGCTCCTATGCTTGTGTTTCCAACAGTGGTCTTTAGTAGGAAAAGATAACGATCAACAACAAGGGGGGACCAAAGACTGAGTTTCACTTAAAGGAAATTGGATTCACTTCTCCAAGTGACCTGAGAGCTTGTATTCAGCGTCAGGACTTACCAAATCAGGGCTCTCTTGTGTTTAGGGAAAGTGTGGATTCTATGTACTGAGTTTTTAGGATGCACCTGATGAATGGCTTTGGAACATTTCCTCACCAGTTTGTTACTGGCCAGGACAGAGGTACATTGCAGCCCTCTCCCTGAGAAGGTTCCTCCCACGAAGCATCCCACTTCCTTTTCAAAATTTACTTATTTTGCTCATCAGCAAGAAAATGAAAATGTCTTTTTCACTCTCTATAATCATCTCCCCAACTCAGCAACTTAAGGTGCCTCTGTCACTTTGATTTATTCAAATGATTCGAAATGTCAACCTATTGAAGATCTGTAGAGGAACGTGGGTAGTGTCACCCACTGCCCTGAAAAGCCAACGGATTTCAATTCTCTGAACGGATGTCAGAGAAGGGCAAAGCTGAGCCCGTGGGATATCTTTCTGCCATGCTTCTCAATGGAGTGATTCGAGGTGACTTGGACACACTTATTAAGGAAGCCACATCTCTAGAGAGTTTGAATGGCATCATCTTGGCAAAATAGAAAATAGTTACTGAGGGGAGAGTTTTCCCCCAATTCTGATTTCTTAGAGAGCCATGGCATTATTTTAATGCTTAATGAAGCAGAACCTTTTGATCCCAACCACAGTTTGGTCTTACTGGATTGGCAACAGCTCCAGCAAACACAATCTAAAAGAGAGTGCTGCTGGTTGAAGGCTTTATGTGAGGCCTCATTAATTAGTCTATGAGGATGGCCTCACGTGGTTCTTGGCACAGAGGTAGGAAGCACTCATTGTATGTTAGCCATTGGTATGATTATTAAAAGTTTATTTTCAGAGGGCTCCACAGTAGCTGAAAGGTAGGTTTACTGAGGTTGGGATTTAGTTTCCAACACACTGTGACTACTCCTGTAGTTCTATCCTGCTGGTGGCTGGCCTGGTGCTCTGGGGTAGTCAAAACCATTACAAGAAACCTCAGGGAAATGTCTAAATTCTCCTATTGGGTTGGAATTCGGTGAACTCTAATGGATCTTGAAATAATTTCATCAGTGTATGAGGCTTGGGAAGGCAAGAATTCTCTTTTGCTCTATGGGTTTGGTGTGAATTTGGAATAAAGATTAGACCTGCACTACCTTGCTTACTTGTTTAGGAAGAAAGCCGGTGTTAACCCCTCGAGGAAGGGATAAAACACTTAGCCTCATTCAGTTTCTCAGTGGGGAGTGGCACATTAGCTTAACATGTACGAAGTTGGTAGTGAAGTGCTGTATATAATGGAGATCTGAGCTTTTTCTTAGCTGAGGTTGGTATGGCTTCCTCTAGAGCATTTGCCAAGTGGCCTTTGTAGTTAAACAGTGCACTGAACTCTCTCTTAACTCCTTTTCAAGTGAGGACAAAAGAGTGGATACACCTGGCTGCCTCCAAAGAACACTAGTGAATGCCTCCTCTGTGCTAGGTGCTGGAGTACCATGAGGAGCAACACAGTCCCAGCCTCAGTTCTCAGGTTTAGGCTAGTCAGAGAGATAGCGATATGCTGAAGCCAGCTCCTACTAGCCCGTGAGAGTTGATACGTGTTCAGAAATTTTGCAAACTGGTTGTAAAACACCCGATTATTAAAAATTAAATTAGACAAACATAATTAAATAAAACTTGTTTAAAACAAAGGTCATAAGTACTGAAAAACTTATAACTTCCTAATGATTTTACTGCCTTTATTAACTGCTTTTTGTTGTTTGTTTTTTGACTTTTGTTGTTGTTGTTTTGTTTTGTTTTTGTTTTGAAGGAGATGCAAGGTCAAGTGCCCCAAAAGGGCCTGCTGGGGCTGCTGTAGGAGCACAGAGGAGGGCACAGCATTGGTCAGGGAAGAGGAAAATTTCCTGGAGGTGATGTGGCATCATAGGCTGAGATCAAGAGAACTAGGATTAGCCACTTCTCTTGGAAATGGAGGTATAGAAGTAATGTCTTCTTAAATTTCTTTTTTTGTGATTATACCCCATGTTCCCCACGGAATTATCCCCGACCTCTCTCCCTGTATCTTAAATATTACAATATATTGCCAACATGGACAGCATAAAAAGCATTCTCAAGAAGTATACCTCACTCCTTTCTCAAGCCTATGTAATCCTTGAAATATTGCCTTGCAAGTGGGTGGGGGGCTTAGTTTCTAGTGCAGCCTCCCACCCAGGATAGGGCTTTGCTTTACAACAGCCCTGAACGAGGGCTTCCAAGTTAAGCCTGAATAATGTAAAAGGAAGTTGTGGGGGCAGAAGGAAGTTGGGTGCATTTGTTAAATTCTGAATTAAATAGGACCAAAGACCTCATTTGGAGCTTCAACTACTAAATCCTGCATTGAAAAGTCTGGTGTTCGCTGAGCCCCGCAGTTTCATGGATAAAACATAAACAATACCATTCTCTTCTCAATAAACACCACAGCCTAACTTTTCAAAGACAAATTGGCCCTGGGAAAAGGAGAGATTCCATTCTGGCATATTTATGAAGAACAGGGACCTTGAACTGCTATCAGGTCCCTAACTACAGAGAATCTTAAAAATGATATTGTCTCACTTTGGTAATAACACCTAGGAAAAATACCTACTTTCTCTTTGCATTCAGTGTCTTAAAAAACAAAACAAAACGCTAAAGGTCAGATTAGCAACCTAAAAATGAAACTAGAATATAGGTGAGGAAAGAAGGAGTAGTGTAATATTTTACCCCGAGGCTGAGATGAGGGAACAAATCTAGTTATCCAAGCACCCAAGTCTGAAATGTTGGTTCTTAGTGTTACAAACAGAATTAATTCCTTGGCAAATAAACTCTTGGAAAGAATCCTGGACTAAGCTTTCTTTGAGATGTTTAGTTTTCATTTATTCTTTGGTTATATTCAAATTTCTTGTTTGCGAGGAACAGAAGCCCATCGAGCTAGGTCAGATACAGGATGGGTGGAGAAATTGAATTAATTTAGAAATAATAACTGAGAACCCATTAAGTGTAAGGCTCTGAGCTAAGAGTCCCCAGTAAGCAGTGACTGAGATGCACCACCTAGGAGAAAAAAAAAAAAAAAAAACAGAAAAAAATAAATAAAAAACAAGGGCTAAACTAACAACTACACAATTTGTTATCTTACCACAAATGTGATGTGCACTTTGAGGAAAAGGAGTGAGGGACTGTGAGATCTCATAGGTCCCCAACGTAATGTGGCTGGGAGGAGAGACCAGGGAAGGCTTCCCTGGAGAAGTGACATTTGAAAAAACTCAGCAGCATGCCTTTAGCTGGGATGAAGGAGAAATTATCTGGTACCTTTGTTTTTCTTCCTAATTCTTTTATCAAGCAATACATTACAAAATATGCATGAAAATTGAGAAACTAAAACTGAGAAACAATATAGAAAAATAACCCCCCAAATTTACTTAATACTAGCAGACTCATTCGACTACTATGGTCAATTATTTTCCCCGAACAGATGTTCCCAGACCTTCCATTCACCCAGAGGTTTATTTCTTGCTTACTCCTGACACACCTGTTGTTTATAAGGTGTGCATCTACAGCGCTCTAACCAGAAGTCATCCTGGAAAGGAATTTTCATTGCTAAATGTACGACCTTAATCATGGGTATGATCTGACCAATGTGTGGTGGGAGTGCTGATTTTTTAAACATGACATTACTGAACTTTAATTCTCCATCTTCATGAACAATTCTTTATTGATAAATGCTGCAGAACTAATAACAATGTGGATTTGTGTTTTAGAAGTTACACGGCAGATTTCATGTGCTCTTGAAAGTTGTTTTGTGTTTCCACAGTTGCTTCCCATCTGAGAAGTTGGGGAGGAGGCATTTGCATTGACCTCTGCCCACCTACAGCTTCAAACATGCCTGTGACTAAGAGAAAATGCCAGCATACATCCAGCAGGTACTGCTGCTGGACAGCATCCCATTTTTACCTTTCTTACCACCATTTCTCCTTCACACCCAGGCTAACTACCAGATGGAGGAAGATGTCTGTTCTCTTCCCACACTCATTTCTCTCCTTTGGGCTTATGGCTGTACCAGTGTAGATAGAGTCGTCTGGCCTGAAAAAGCAAACTGACTGAGGATTTGTGCAAAGGACAGCAGTTTCCATTGTGGAAATCTTCTTCAATTGTAGTTGCATGAAAGAGCCCTTCCCCTTTAAATTTCACTGTGAACTCTACCTTTGTCTAAACCCAAATATCAGAGTGAAACTCATTCAAAACCACAGTGTAGACCCCAAATAAGTAAAAATCTTCTTGAAAGATTTTGACAGAGTGCAAATAGAAAGGACCAGCCTAACTCAGATTTATAATGAGTGAAATCTAAAACCATGGGTTCTAGGTATTGGCTACCACTAGAGGTGGGAGGTAAAATAGCAGTAATAATAATAATTAATAATAATAATAATAATTACTATTACCACTACCACTTTTATTAAGCTTTCACTATACACTAAGTGATGTTGTGCTGGGCCGGCCCGGTGGCGCACTGCTACAGTGCGCTGCTTGGGAAGCGCGGTGGCGCTCCCACCGAGGGTTCGGATCCCACATACAGACCGGCCGCTCACTGGCTGAGCGAGGTGCGGGAACAACACCGAGGGTTGCGATCCCGTTGCCGGTCACGAAAAAAGACAAAATAGGAAAAAAAAAAAAAGAGATGTTGTGCTGAGCACTTTGTATCTCACTGGCTCATCCCAGAAGAACACTGGGATAGGTGTGACACGACTCCATTTTACAGATGAGAAAATTCTACCAAATATACACTTCTCTCTGTGTGTGTGTGTGTGTGTGTGTGTGTGTGTGTAGATCTATGCAATTTTATCACATGTGGAGATTTGTGTAATCACCACCACAATCAAGATACTAGAATATGCCATCACCACAAAATTCTCTTGTGTTACCTTTTAGAGCCACACCCAGCCTCTCTCCCTGGCAAACATTAATCTGCTCTCCATTGTTATAGTTTTGCCATTCTGAGAATGTTATAGAAATGGGCTGATACCTCATGAACTTTTTGAGATTGGCGTTTCTTTTTTTTCCCTCAGCATAATTTCCCTGAGATTCGTCCAAGTTGTTGTGGATGTCAGTAGTTCACCCCTTTTGGGGAAAATTGCAATTTATATAAATTCAAAATTTTTTTGTCACAAGAATATGTGCATTATTTCTTTGTAAGTATAAATATTGTAAAACCTCTGAGTACAGGTTGACTAGCTGTGTATCAGTCAGATGAAGTAAAGGTAAGCTGATAGAACAGAAATAAAACCCCAAAATTAAATGACTTAGCACAACAGGTTCATTTTTCATCCACATAAATTCTGATTTGAGTTAGCAGAGTGTCATAGGCTGAATTGTGTCCCACCTCAAAATTCATATGTCGTAGCCCCAACCTCCAGTACTTGAGAATGTAACTGCATTTGGAAAAAGGGCCTTTAAATAGCTACTTAATGTAAAATGAGGTCATGCAGGTGGGACTTTATTCAACATTACTGGTGTTCTCATGAGAAGAGAATAGGACTCAGATACACATGACCAAGGGACAACCATGTGAGAACTTGGTGAGATGGTGGTCATCTGCAAGCCAAGGAGAGAGGCCACAAAAGAAAGCACACCTCCCAACATCTTGATCTTGGACTTCCAGCCATCAGAACTGTGAGAAACTATTTTTCTTGTTGTTTAAGCCACCCAATCTCTGGCATCTTGTTATGGTACAGCAAACTAACAATGTAGTGAGTCTCAACTCTCAGGTGACCCAGGAATCCAGGCTGCTTCCGTCATGTAGCTCCACCATGTCAACACAGGGCAACCGTGTGTACTGCAGAACAGAAGAGAAAGACTGGGAAGGGGACACCAGCTCCTGCCTAACTACAAATGGGCCACCCAGGAAGGACAGGTAGACATGATGGGCATGGGCACTTGTGGTTTCTCCCTTAATCTACTACCCTATAGGTGCTCAATTAAAAAATAAAAAACTATTAGAATTTGTTAGGACAATATAAGTCTCTTGATTTGTTCGAAGATTTCTGAGAAACCCAACATTGCCTTGATATCTTCCAACTTTTTCTATGCCTACTATGTGACTGGCAGTTTCAGATGCAGAATCCCATTTAGTTTTGAAAGAATTCTGTAAACCTTAGCAGGGAGGGTTCAACATTTTGCACTCAATATTAATTTTCTGCACTGTCCTTTCAGTAACCTATGAAATGTCTTTAGGCTGAGAATTTTCACCTTCCTTTTGTTGTATGGTACATATCCCACCCTGTGAGCCTCTGCTACGCCACTACCCTCCATGGCTGAATATTGTTGAACCCTTCCAAAGGTGACTTTGGCACACGGCAAGCCAAAATTATCCTTCGGGGCAGGTACACAGCTAAGAGGCACTGGAAGGATCCTTAAGTAATTGTTTTGTTTGTTTGTCTTTCATCACAGCTAGCATGTCCACCAGGGAACCACTGTTCACCTCTTTAGGAGAACTTCAGGACAATTCAGCTTCTTGTTGATGTTTTCTTACACAGTGATTGCGAGGGCCTTTACTCATCTACAAAGCTTTTGAGGGAAGCTTTGGTTTTTGACCGCCTACGTAAGCTCATTCATCTGTGCATGTGTTCAGTGGCCTTTTTCAAATAACATATCTTTATTAAAATTCGACTGCAAACGTCAGGATGAATTCAAAATCTCTGTCTGTCTTACATCCCCCAAAACAGTAGATTATGAGGCAAATCAGACTCTACTCACCAGCCTGTTTAGAAAACACTTTGAGAGTGTGTTGATAATGCCTAGGGAATGGGATCAAAAGTGCTGAAGATGCCCACGGAAGGTGTCTGAAGGTGACTGTCCAAAGCGAACATTTCTGTCAAAGGAACTGTTGCTGTCACAGAAGAACCAGGCTGAGGAATGGGACTGTCAGGGGACTTCTACAGGGAGTAGAAATGCTCTCTGTTCAGGGACAGGGGGAGGCAGGTAATTCTGGGCTGTTCCACTGGGATCAGGGCACAACGTTCAGAGCAGCAGGCTGCAGTGACGAGCTGGGCAGCAGGCCAGGTTCCAGAATTGGACAAGAAAGCACAAAGGGGCAGAACAGGACGAGGGTGCTATAACAGGGCTGGCACCTGGACAGAGTCACCGCTCAAGGAACCCTAGGACACAGGACAGGATGGCTTTAGGTAAAGAAAACCCACAGACAATCCCCAAACTGTATTTTATCATCATTTTCACCTTCTTTAGGCCTCATCGAATAGCTTGGCCATAAGGTTCATATTTATGTTACCAGAGGGACGTGAAGAACTGAGAGTAGAAATGAAGAAACAGGCAGAAGGCTTGCTTCAGACTGCGAGAGGAGAGAGGACAGTGTGGGTCTAGATAAATTAAGACCAAGGCTCGGGTCCCAGCATTGTCACTTCCTAGCCATTTGACCATGGGGGAATTGCCAAGTGCTATGAGTCTAGGGTTCTTTGTCTATAAATCGGGTTTGAGGAGCCCCCTCCTGCAGGACGGCTGGAATGTATGGAAGTATGTAGAGCACCTAGCACAGGGCCCGGTGTATACTGGACCTTTAGCGAATGGCAGCCGTGTGCAACACAATTTTAACCCCAGACCGTACCACGCTCTCCTCTGGACAATTAGCTCGTTTTTGTTCTCCAGAAGATCCCAGATAATATGTAGCACAATAGGTCCCAGAATACCAACTCTACCAAAACTTCTGCGTCATAAATAAAACGCACTAAGTTTTCTGTCTTAGAGGACACATTATATAATTTGTGTATGAAGGAGTCTTCTTCAGCTCCATTTAACTCAGCGATCCAAGAATTTGAGGAAAGGACTAACTCCTTTTCTGCTTCCTACTAGCTCCTCCATCAAAACACTATTTTCACTCCTTTATCTGCCACTATAAATCTAGCCCTTGCTTAGAGTTGGACAAATTACAATCAACATCACCTAAATATACCGTCCGTTCACGGGGGTGAGCTCTGGCTCTCCCAGGCCAGGGAAAGGAGTCCCAGCCTAGTAGCTTCTGTGCACCACTTCAAGGCAGTGTCACCTATTTCTCAGGATATCCTTGCAGATGATGTGTAGAGAACACTTAGTTCATGCACTGTGTACAACTGCACTGGGACAAGAGTTCAGGACACGTCCCATACCTGCCCCAGCCAGAGATTTTGCTCTGCTTTCTCCACAATCTTTTCTCTCACATCTAAGACATACCACGTGACACTCTGGCCCCTGTCACCACCCAGCTGAACTTAAAATTAACTGCCACATGAAAAACTAAAGCTTCCCAAAGCCCCGCAAGGCCTTGTCTCAGTGCGTTTACAATCAATGGGCTCTCGCCTGGACTCCCACTTCCACTTTACTTCTTTACTTGATCTTTAGATCATGGAGGACATCTTACCATCTTCCTGATATGACTGTGTTCCCAGACTCCGCCCATTTAACGGTAGGGTGTGTCTTGCTTTTCCTAGTATCCCCACTACTAACATAGTGCCTTCCAAGGGCAAAGGCCCAAATAATGTTCCGCAAATAAAAGAGACAGTGAGGCTTTTATTTATTAAGAATTAATTTCTCCTACTTTATTGAATTAGACTCGCAAAAACATATATAAATATTTACTCTTATAGGACAGACTAAAAGGAATAAGGGAATACAAACATTAACTATCTTTTACATTGTTCCGCTATTTTACTGAGTTATTTTACATTTTCAAAGAAAATTCCTATTCAAATACCATGTTATCCTGCTCCAGAAATCAAAATAAGATAGGTTTACCAGTTTCTTTTATTGTTTTTTTGCACAAAATACCAAACTCTTACTCTTAAACCAGTTAAACAGCAGCAAACTTGTGAGTCGTATGTATAAACTAAGATTCTGAAACTAATTAAATCAGCTCTTAAAAGGAAAAGCATTTGAAAAATANACATTTTCTATGCCTACTAGGTGAATGGAAGTTTCAGATACAGAATCCAATCTAGTTATCAAAGAATTCCAGGGCCGGCCCGTGGCTCACTTGGGAGAGTGCAGTGCTGATAATACCAAGGCCACGTGTTTGGAACCCATAGAGGGATGGCCGGTTGGCTCACCGGCTAAGCGTGGTGCTGACAACACCAAGTCAAGGGTTAAGATCCCCTTACTGGTCATCTTTAAAAAAAAAAAAAGATAGTTATCGAAGAATTCTGTAAAACTTAGCAGGGAGGGTCCAACATTTTTCACTCAATATTACTTTTCCACACTGTCCTTTCAATAACCTATGAAATGTCTTTAGGCTGAGAATTTTCACCTTCCTTTTGTTGTATGGTAAATATCCCACCCTGTGAGCCTCTGCTACGCCACTACCCTCCACATGGCTGAATATTGTTGAACCCTTCCAAGGTGACTTTGGCACATGGCAAGCCAAAATTTTCCTTCAGGGCAGGTACACAGCTAAGAGGCACTGGAAGGATCGTTAAGCAATTTTTTCGTCTGTCTTTCATCAGAGCTAGCATGTCCACCAAGGAACCATTGTTCATCTCTTAGGAGAACTTCAGGAGAATTCAGCTTCTTCTTGATATTTTCTTACACAGTGATTGCGAGGGCCTTTACTCATCTACAAAGTTTATGAGGGAAACTTTGGTTTTTGACCACCTACGTAAGCTCATTCATCTGTGCATGTGTTCAGTGGCCTTTTTCAAATAACATATCTTTATTAAAATTCGACTGCAAACGTCAGGATGAATTCAAAATCTCTGTCTCCGTCTTACATCCCACGAAACAGTAGATTATGAGGCAAATCAGACTCTACTCACCAGCCTGTTTAGAAAACACTTTGAGAGTGTGTTGATAATGCCTAGGGAATGGGATCAAAAGTACTGAAGATGCCCAGGGAAGGTGTCTGAAGGTGACTGTCCAAAGCGAACATTTCTGTCAAAGGGATTGTTGCTGTCACAGAAGATCCAGGCTGAGGAATGGGACTGTCAGGGGACTTGTACGGGGAGTAGAAATGCTCTCTGTTCAGGGACAGGGGGAGGCAGGTAATTCTGGGCTGTTCCACTGGGATCAGGGCACAAAGTTCAGAGCAGCAGGCTGCAGTGACGAGCTGGTCAGCAGGCCAGGTTCCGGAATTGGACAAGAAAGCACAAAGGGGCAGAGCAGGACGAGGGTGCTATAACAGGGGAAAGTGCTGGAGCGAGACAAAACTGCTGGCAGCTGGACAGAGTCACTGCTCAAGGAACCCTTGAGCAGGACTCAGGACAGGATGGCTTTAGGTAAAGAAAACCCACAGACAATCCCTAAAGTGTATGTTATCATCATTCTCACTTTCTATAGGCCTCATTTAGTAGCTTGGCCATAAGGTTCATCTTCATATCACACAGGGGACATGAAGAAGTGAGAGTAGAAATGAATTAACAGGCAGAAGTCTTGCCTCAGGCTGGGAGAGGAGAGAGGACACTGTGGGCCTAAATAAATTCAAGCCAGGGCTCGGGTCCCAGCATTGTCACTTCCTAGCCATTTGACCATGGGGGAATTGCCAAGTGCTATGAGTCTTAGGTTCTTTGTCTATAAATCGGGTTTGAGAAGCCCCCTCCTGCAGGACGGCTGGAATGTATGGAAGTATGTAGAGCACCTGGCACAGGGCCTGGCATATACTGGACCTTTAGCGAATGGCAGTCGTGTGCAACACAATTTTAACCCCAGACCCTACCACGCTCTCCTCTGGACAATTAGCTCTTCTTTTTGTTCTCCAGAACATCTCAGAGAATATGTAGCACAATAGGTCCCAGAATACCAGCTCAACCAAAAATTCTGCGTGATAAATAAAATGCACCAAGTTTTTATTATTAAAGGACACATTATACAATTTGTGTATGGAGGAGTCATCTTCAGCTCCATGTAAGTCAGCGATCCAAGAATTTGAGGGAAGGACCAACTCCTTTTCTCCTTCCCTCTTGCTCCTCCATCAAAACACTATCTTCACTCAATTATCCTGCACTAGAAATCTAGCCCTTGGTTAGATTTGTCCAAATTACAGTCAACATCACCTAATTATACTGTCCTTTCAGCAGGGTGGGCTCTGGCTCTCCCAGGCCAGGGAAAGGAATCCCAGACTAGTGGCTTCTGTGCATCACTTCAACCACTTCAAGGCAATGTCACCTATTTCTCAGGAAACCCATGCACATGATGTGTAGAGAATACTTAGGTCATGCACTGTGTCCAACTGCACTGGGACAAGAGTTCAGGACACGTTCCATACCTGCCCCAGCCGGAGATTTCGCCCTGCCTTATCCACAGTCTTTTCTCTCACATCTAAAACATACCACCTGAGAGTCTGGCCCCTGTCACCACCCAGCTGAACTTAAAATTAACTGCCACAGAAAAAACTAAAGCTTCCCAAAGTCCCACAAGGCCTTGTCTCAGGGCATTTACACTCAACGGGCTGTCGCCTGGAGTCACACTCCCATACTCCTTATTTACTTAATCTTTAGGTTATTGAGGACATCTTTCCATCTTCCTGATATGACTGTGTTCCCAGACTGGGCCAATTTAAGGGTAGGGTGTGTCTTGCTTTTCCTAGTATCCCCACTACTAACATACTGCCTTCCTAGGGCGAAGGCCCAAATAATGTTCCGCAAATAAAAGAGACAGTGAGGCTTTTATTTATTAAGATTTAATTTCTCCCACATTCTTGAATAAGACTAGCAAATCCATGTGTAAATATTTACTCTTATAGGACAGACTAAAAGGAATAAGGGAATACAAACATTAACTATCTTTTACATTGTTCCACTATTTTACTGAGTTATTTTACATTTCCAAAGAAAAATCCTATTCTAATGCCATGTTATCCTGCTCCAGATATCAAAATAAGATAGGTTTAACCAATTTCTTTTATTTTGTTTTACAAAATACCAGACTGTTATTCTTAAACTAGTTAAACAGCAGCAAACTTGTGAGTCTTATGCATAAACTAAGATTCTGAAACTAATTAAATCAGCTCTTAAAAGGAAAAGCATTTGAAAAATACCCAGAAGAAAGAAAGAGTTAAATCAATGTCTCCCATATAAAACAGGAACACAAAGGACACTGTTTTCTCCAGCCCCACCCTGGCCCTCAGCTACTGTGAACCTCGACTACCCTTTTCCCACACACAGTAAGGAATCTGCCTGAGACATCTATCAGGGCAGGAGAAGCTGCTGGACGTGACACTGGAGCTTCCACTGGCCATGGCAGACGCATCATTTGCAGCATCAATGATGGCATGGGCTCTCTCTTCCACATCTGTCAAAGCATCTCTGTACCGGGTTGGAACGGAACTAGGGACAACACTATTCACCTTGGCCAAGAACTCTAGCACTTTCCTCTTGGTGATTTCAGTGTGGGCCTTTGGACCCCACAGGAATTCGTAGCGTGCAGGATCACTGTT
>NW_007730213.1:185673-187721 GCF_000696425.1 Galeopterus variegatus
ATAAACTAAGATTCTGAAACTAATTAAATCAGCTCTTAAAAGGAAAAGCATTTGAAAAATACCCAGAAGAAAGAAAGAGTTAAATCAATGTCTCCCATATAAAACAGGAACACAAAGGACACTGTTTTCTCCAGCCCCACCCTGGCCCTCAGCTACTGTGAACCTCGACTACCCTTTTCCCACACACAGTAAGGAATCTGCCTGAGACATCTATCAGGGCGGGAGAAGCTGCTGGACGTGACACTGGAGCTTCCACTGGCCATGGCAGACGCATCATTTGCAGCATCAATGATGGCATGGGCTCTCTCTTCCACATCTGTCAAAGCATCTCTGTACCGGGTTGGAACGGAACTAGGGACAACACTATTCACCTTGGCCAAGAACTCTAGCACTTTCCTCTTGGTGATTTCAGTGTGGGCCTTTGGACCCCACAGGAATTCGTAGCGTGCAGGATCACTGTTGGGCACCTGCCGGTACTCCAGAAATTGTTCTTGAACAAAATCTGTGGTGATGAGCTTCCTGGGCTCCCCATAGATGAAGTGCTCCCTCCCAGCATACACCCCGATACTACTCAGCACTTCCCAGATGTACTCCTCAGGGGCGCGCTTGCCCTTACTGAAGATCACGCTCAGGATAAGTATCAGGAGGCTGGTCTTGGGCATGCCCTGGTTATTAATCATCACTCCATCATACGTGAGCTTTAGTGTGTTGGCAGAGACATAGGAGTGGTTGCTGGGATCCACTTCCGTCATGGCAATGCCAAAAACAAGCTCTATGAAATCATAGGCTTTCCTAAAGAGCTCAGGAGAGTGGTCCTTGTATATGCTAAAGACAATATTCAGCATTTCTGCTTTTCTGATGGGCTCCTTTGCTCGATATTTGAGGAGCAGAAACTTCACCAACTCTCCTACCTTCTTGTCTATCTCATGTGTCAGTGGGAATTCAGGGTCTGGCAAGACCCGCCAGGCACTTGTATCTCCCTGTCCTTGGCTCCCGGAGGCTTCACCTGATGTGTTCCATGAAGTGGAGAAGGGGCGGGAGCTCTGAGGCCTCCGGGGAATACTGCACATCCCAGCAGCAGGCACCTCCGCTTCAGCTGTGGGAACCTGTGCACCCAGCAAATCCTCTGGCTCCATCAGGGCCTGAAAGTCTTGCTGAAACCTGAGACGTGGACGCTTGGGAGAGTGAGACATGATGACTCTGGTCACGGGCAGCAGGTACGATGGTGAGCGGGGTGTAGGCAATGGGATCCCACGGGCCTGGGGGAAAGAGGGACAGTGTGAGTGGCCTCACCAGGGAAAATCACCCATGATGTCTCTGACAAAGGCTGACTTACAAGTCTCCCCCTTTGGCGATGTCCTAGGACCTCACAGGTCTTCTGTCTTCTGGTAGGCCTGTTCCCCACGAACCTGTATGGGGACATGAGAAAGGACCTGAGGGTGCAGCCAGGTGCAGAGGGCCAGGTTCCTGAGGCGACTGTAGAGCCGGTGTGGTCGGGCACCGTGGGATGTGTACCAAGGGTGGTAGAGAACCCTGGGTACACATCAGAGTGTCCATGTCACCTTGAGCCCTGGCACTGCCTGTCCTTCTCTGCTCTGCTGACCTTAGGACACTGCCTCACACCACTCATCACCTCCCTGTTCCTGGCGCCCTATACGGGGAACTGAGGGGACCCCTCAGGCTGCAGACTGCCGGCACAGCCTTCGCATCGGGGAGCTGACAGGCAAGATGGGGCTGGATTCTGCCAAACCCCCGCAGTTCTGGGGAGGATGGTCCCTCAGTACTCCCTCAGGGTCTTCAACTTTTCTCAGACACGGACGGATCCCCACCCCTTTGCCGACCTCAGGCTAAACTTTCAGAACGAGAGCTGACATCCCCGGAAGCGACAGAAGGAAGTAAGGTGGCACTACATCCGACCAGGCCACCTGGAGTCTTCCCAGGGCCAAGGGCAGGTGTAAATTGGGGTCAGTGGCACATCTGTTCTACTGCACATGGGACTCCTTAGTCCCCTCAGTCCTCACACTGATGTCTGGCAGGGCGTGGGACTC
>NW_007730213.1:188560-190959 GCF_000696425.1 Galeopterus variegatus
AAAGCTCGGCTGTGCGGGCCTTCCAAGATGGAGGTCGGCAAACGGCACATCCGGGGCCCTGCTCGGGGTCTCCCGGGGCTGAGCACAGGGGCACGTGCAGGCCCACGAGGCAGCGCAGGGCGGGGCACTGGCAGGCGTGCAAGTTCCCATATGTGCCTCCTTCCTAAGAGTCCTCACCTTGACTCCCGGCACTGCCTGGGCTGCTTCCCTGTGTGTGTATGAGTCCTGTCAGCTCAGAACAAGCCCCTGTCCTCCCTGAGACCACCGAGGTGGAAGAGAGGGTGCCCCACATCCATCCACCCGGCAGTGGTGCCCCCTAGCGTCAGGGCAGGCCTCGGGCGCTCTCTGCCTGAAATCGAAGGAGGACGGCGACGGTGCTCCCACCGTCTGCTGACCGCAGGATGTACCAGTACTCCTCGCACCAAGGTACGATTTCCCCGGCATCCCTGCATCTGTGCCTGGCCGCCCAACCCGAGTGCGTCCCTGTGTACCTGGGGTGGGAAGTCCCACCAATCCTTCCTCTGTGTCCTCCTGGTGACGCCTAGAAGGGCCTGAGTCCTCTCCCCTCTCCTGATTTGGAGTGGTGTCCATCTAACCAAGGCGCCCCCACCCGCTGATTTCTATCCCCTGACCAGAAGTCAGGGGACACCACAGTGGGCCACCTTGCCCCAGAGCCTCTCAGGGCTGACAGCAGGTGTGGATCTGGATTCTGTGGGGCTTCCTCTGTGTGGGGTGGGGCGTCTCTGGGATTTTTCCTCCGAGTCCTCATCTGATGACTGACAGGTCCTGGGTCTCCTCGTCCTTCCAAACATTACAGTATGACATAGGGTAAGAAAGAATGACTTCTGTGGAAAACCCTGACAAACACTACCCCTGCAAGGTGATGCAGTTAACATCGTGAGTGATGTCAGGTTGACAGTGTGCGTCGTAGGTATGATGTGGGATATAACAGTCTTTATGTACTTCTTAATTTTTCTACTAATCGAAAATTATTCTAAAGTACAAGGTTATTAAAAATGGAAAAAATGTTACCAAGTAGATAAAACGTAAATGAAAACTGTACAGAAAACATCATAATTCCTGGAGAAATGTTGAAACTCTTACCTTGAAATTAAGATCTCAACCAAGATTCCTGTTATCACAGTTTCTATNGTTGAAACTCTTACCTTGAAATTAAGATCTCAACCAAGATTCCTGTTATCACAGTTTCTATTCAATATTCTAATAGAGGAAAAGACACTGCAGCAATGCAAAGCAGGAGAAATAGAAGGTATAAGGATCAGAAAGTAAAAAACAAAGCTTTCATGTGTAACAGGTGATTAGACTGTGCATAATTAACATCCATAAGAACTAATGCTAAGCTTTGTCATCCATAAAAGCCTACGTAGGGTTGCGAGGTTTGAGTTCAGTGTTCAACAACTGAACTGTTCTTGTAGCAACACAACAGGAGGAGGAAAGTAAACGAAATTCAACTTATAATGTATCAAACCAAAATATCAAGTACCTACGAATAAATTAACCACAAAAAATGTTAATAATTTCACAAAAAGTATAAAAATATTATTTGGATAACTTGGTGAAACCCTACATAAATATAAAATACAGTATGGTAATGGATGTGAAGATAGTATACATGTAAGTTCTTCTCCAAATTCAACTACAGTTGGACTGCCATGGTGAGTTTCAAGAGGCGGAAGGTTTTGTATGTGAAGCGCGTGGAAACTTGATGCCAGGATTCTAAAACTGAAAGTCACACATCTAGGCAAGCATGGCCAAGACACTGTTGGGAAAACAGAAACTAAAACCTTCTAGCGGATAGTAAGAATTACTAAAATTTGTAGTAATGAGAGTGGTCTGGGCACATGGGTAGACAAAAGAATACTGGTACTTAATAGAGAATCCTGAAAAAAAACCCGACTTATGTAGCTATACTTGATTTGTGAAAACATGCAAGTGGAAGACAGTGTGGAAAGGACAGATTTTAAAAGTAATCACAGTAGAATAACTGGATATTCATATAGAAAACAAACTGCAACTGGAACCTTCCCTCACAGTGTGTACCGAAATCAATTCCAGGTACGTTAAATACCTCTTTTAAAAATATTTATTGTGAATATTTTTAACCATGCATAATCTTATATACAGAAGCAAAGTGGACGTTCTTATATTCTATCCTCGAGAAAGCCAGCGTACGGGCCAATTAGCAGAGCAACAACACTGGAAGAGAAAGGATTGGAATTATCTGGGGTGGACATGGTAAGATGGGAAGGAAGAGAGGAAAGAGCGGCTTCGTCTAACCCTTAGGGACCTTCGCTTCTTAAGAGCAAGGCCAGGAAGAAACTTGGCTCTGGCTGGAGACAAGGGTACCTGGGCCAATGATCTGTTTATTCCTCCTCCCA
>NW_007730213.1:191411-198235 GCF_000696425.1 Galeopterus variegatus
ATCTGTTTATTCCTCCTCCCACGGTACTAGTCCCCACTGACCTCGGGAGCTCTGAGGATTCAAGACAGATAACGTGGCCAGTACCACTCCAGAATATTGTGACAGGGTGGTGTCGTGCTGACTGTGGGCACCCTGAACAGGCCCAGGAGTCCTCTGCTGACTAGGAAGCAGTGCCGGACTGTCCACATGTGATGGGGTAGAGGTCTGCCTTCCTCCCTGTATCGGGCAGGGAGCTTCCAGCGCTGCCAGGGGAACTCCTCCTCCTCTAGCACATGAACTATACCAAATCTGTCTTGGAACCAAATTTTGTAACATACACACGAAGTCTGACAATACTTTACGAACCAATAAATCATGGCTTGATTTGCCTTTTGTTACTATCAAAGGCAGCACACTTTTTGGCATGCTCGATGCCTCTCTTTCCCTCAACCCACATCCGATCCATCTGCAGCTCCGATGCCCTCAACTGCTGACATCCATTCCACATCTGTTCACATCAGTCCGTCTCCATTACTGCCTCTGTAGGCGATGAGTGGTATCATCTGTCACATAGACTATGGCACCAGCCCCTTCACTGGTGCTTCTCTTTCCACATTTACCCCAGTAAAACTCATTCTTCTCTCAGCAGCCAGTGATTCATTTAAAAATCAAATGCCTGGTAGATTTATTTTTTAAAAAAACTGCATACCTCAAAGTTCACTCTTATGTAAAGTTGTATGGATTTTAATAAATGCATAGAGTCCTATATATATATCACCGAGGGATCCTACAGAACAGTTCCAATCAGCCTAAACTTGCTCAGTGTGTCTCCTTCGTAGTCACTGATGGTCTTTTTCTGCATTTGTAGTTGTACCTTTTTTCAGAATGTTATATAAATAGCCTCAGAGAATTCTATGTTCTGAAGGAACTGTACCGTTTTTCATTTCAGCCCACAATGACCGCACAGGACCACTTAGAGGAGACTGGTCGGGAATGCAGAACTGCATGGGGTGCAGTTTGATGAAAAGACTCAGGCCCAAATCAGAGTTTCTACACATCCCAGGTGCACCAGGTCTCTGGAGAGCCAGAAATACCCATAATGTCAACCATTAAACCCTGAGCTGCATGAAAAGCCTTCCCTTGGGAAGCAGCCGCAAAGCAGCCATTTAGTTCAACCGTAAAGCTCAAGTACCAGTTCCCACGGGAAGTTCTCCCATTTTAGAAGTAAGCAAAGGATAAAAAATTCTGGCCCAGGCGTACCACCAGTGCCTTTGCCCATGCCTGGGGATGTGAGGCATGGAGGTGCAGACTGGACACCCCACCAACAATCATGCACACCTCCAGTGCCTTGGGGTCCACCGGCGGACCTGAGGCTTAGGGCCGGGCACTGGACCCCACTCCCACAACCAGGCACAGTGCCAGCGCCAAGGAGCATGCAGAAAACATCACCTCCATGTGTGTGGCCCACCACAGCCACCACAGTAACCACGGCTGCTGCAAAAGTGCTAGATGTCACAACCCTGAAGCAGATTGTCGGCCACTCACTGGAGTACATTGACACAAGGAGAGTCACCAGCAGAGACCAAAGAAAAGAAGAGAATGTCTCTCTTCACAAAGCCTCTTCTAGAGTGACAGAAGAAACATCTGCTCTGTGATAATATTGGGGGACCTGAACGCGCCTTTCAGCTTTGGACAGATCATCTAGGCAACAAATCAACAGAGTAACCATTACTCTTTCAGAGGAAGAGAAGAAATCTAGGGTTATCACAGGTGGGAGGTTGGAGAGAGAGATGGATAGGGAGAGACTAGACAAGGGGCATGAAGAATAAGTACAATTTGTAACAATGTACAAACTTGTAATGTTGATTTGATCAACAAATGTCAAAATTGAATCCCCAAAGTATGTATAATCCATTATGATTCAATAAAAAAATGATGGTTGTGAGTCATAATTTGAAGGACCATTTGTAGCATGTCAAATGATCTTATCTTAATTTCTAAGGCAATGGGAATCATTAAATGCTTCAATCAGCAAGTTTCGAAACTGAAATACTACATTTACAAGAGAAAGATGGCCTCGAAGTAAAATGGATTAAAGCAAGGAGGGTCCACATAGGAGGCCATTGCTGTAAACCAGGCAGGAGGAAGCATGGGCCTGAACTAGGGTAGCATTAGCAAGAAAGGGAAGGAGGCAGAAATGGTACATGATGTCACCGCTGCTGGCATCGGATCAGAACAGGCGAAAGGAAATTTGGTCTGTGTGGTGCAACTGGTTAGCGCATACGGCTGTTAACCAAAAGGTTGGTGGTTCGAGCCCAGCCAGGGGCGACCAGAGATTCCCTTCCTGTCAGAAGGAGGCAAAGGAAACTCTCGAACGCCTCTAACGTTTGGACCTGGGAAAGACTTCAACCTGTCAGAATCCAGAGAGTTTAGCATAAATAGGCTGTTGGTGAAGCCCTGTGTTATTCGAAGATGTGTTCAGTTCGGGTTGCAACACTCTGATGTGATACCGGGATATCTACATGCTTTCTCTCTGCACACTAATGCTGCAGAATAGAAGACTATAGTGACAAACACGTGCCCTTTACTCAGAACACACCTGTTCAAATCCTAACTCAGCCACTTTCAGCTGTGTGATCTTGGGCCAGTTACAAGCCCATCTGTGACTCAATTTCGTTACCTGTAAAACTGAGAAAGCAATTGTATATACCTCCTATGGCTGTTTAGAGGATTAAATGTGTATGTACACACATATGCATACATACATATACATATATATAAATTATAGAGAAATATGCTTGCACACTATATATTTGTTTTTTCATATCACACATTACATTTCAATTATATGATACTCTATGAAAACATAATATATACATACATTATATATATATGCATACACAGAACATTGTATCTTCATACATAACCTGTTAGTGTTATATGATTGCCTATTATGGTACTACATTCATAAATGATGAATATATATAGGCATAGATACATATCTATAGATAAAAATAGTAACATATGTGTGTGTGTAAATATATATGTATATATATGTATACATATATACTTTTTTAAAAAAAGAAGGCCTGGCACATTTAAGCACTATATGAGTTTTTGCTATTATTTGTTATTATTGGTCCTCGCAGCTTTAAGTTCACTGTTTTGTATTATAAGACTCATCAATAGAAAAGAAAGAAAGCAAAGGTGTCATCGAAGGGGAGGGAAAGAACAGTAAGGGAGAAGAATAGACCAGCCGAGAGTAGAAGTATAAAGTACCCCAGAATATTGCAGGCAAATGATGAGGGTATAGGATGTCAGATTTGGAAATTGGAAAGTCCTTGGTGACTTCAGTACAACAGTTTCAGGAGAGAGACATGAATAAAAATCAGATTTCATAAGGTTCAGGAGGAGGTCTATACTGAGAATGGATGGAAAAAGCTCATGGCTTACCTTTTTATAAATTTGATCCTGACAGTGTGGATGAATCCGAGATTATTTTGCATTATTTTGAAAATGCCATAGTAGAGCATAATTTGAGGAAGAGCTGAAGGAACTAGTGACATAAGAAAGTTAGAAAAGAAGCAGAGTTGGAGTAGAGGGAAAAGGGACAAGATGAGACGGAAGACCTTAACTTGCAAAGCAAGGCAAGAGGAACTTCCTCAAAGATGGAGGTGAAGTAAGGGGAACAGGTGCCTGGTGACCAGAAACTGAGAGGGATGTGGGCTGCAGCTTCAGACGAATTTGGGAGGTTTGGAAACCACAACAGAGAAAGAAAGAGAAATACTCAGAGACAAAACTATAGGTAGGACAGGACACCTCATCCTTGGTGCTAGGAGGTCTAAAATGTTTCGGGCACAACAAACAAACAAATGGTTCTCAGGAATGGCTGTGCATCTTCTCCAGAACTCTGCTTTGGGAAAGTATCACTTAATTTCATGCCCACATTATCTAATGTTGGTCTGACAGGTTCATATTGCTGTACATTTTTCACCATAAGAAAGTCATAGACCATCAGAGCTCTAAGCCAGCAGACCACTTGTCCGTTCCCATTCTAGGGAAAGGCCACGAGTCTTCCTACTGAACAGGACAATTTTACAGTAAGAGTTCCTATCCTTGGAACTGTGGGTGGAATCCAAAGAGCCCATGAACTTGGGTGAGGAAAGGAGTATGCGTCATTATTTCTCTCAGCATTACCTGAAATTCAGCATTTCTTTCCTTTATGAATGTGGGCAACAAAGCCCAGTGTTGACATCCTTGGAACTGTGGGTGGAATCCAAAGAGCCCATGAACTTGGGTGAGGAAAGGAGTATGCATCATTATTTCTCTCAGCATTACCTGAATTTCAGCATTTCTTTCCTTTATGTATGTGGGCAACAAAGCCCAGTGTTGACGGAGGTAAACCCTATTATGGGAAT
The DNA here is from genome assembly GCF_000696425.1 of Galeopterus variegatus. Lineage (NCBI taxonomy): Eukaryota > Metazoa > Chordata > Mammalia > Dermoptera > Cynocephalidae > Galeopterus > Galeopterus variegatus. Next base: position 195,809 of record NW_007730213.1, read on the forward strand.
TAAAAGGTGCTGCCTTGAAGAGGTGATTACAGTTTAGGACCATGCCACAATGAATGGTTAAAAAATGGTCGTCGCCGGTGTCATTCTAAGGGCTTTAAAAAGAGAGTGAATGAGAAGGTTGTTCTCTTTGCTCCACCATTTTCTGATATGTGAAACCACCAGGTCACTGTGCCTCCCACCACGATCCTCACCAGATGTGTTCCCTACACTCTGGGCTCAATTCCTCCATTACTGCCCACTTTGGTGCTAAATATTTTCTAGTGTACCATTTTAATTGCCTTGTTATTTCTTTCACTATAACTTCTTAAATTAACATCTTAATTTACAATAATCTAGTTTGTTTATATTCCTTTCAGTAATATACAAAAACTTTGCTCTTATATAGCTCCATTCCTTCCCCTTTTGTGCTGTTACTGTCATACAAGTTACATCATTATACATTGTATAGCCATCAACACAGATTCTAATTATTACTTTATGCAGTTGTCTTTTAAATCAAATAGGAGAGCAGGGTCAAAACCCTGAGGGGGGGAAAAAGTCAAGTAGGAGAAATAGAGTTACAAACAAAAACTACATTTATACTGTCTTTTATATTTACCTAGTAGTGACCTTTACTGGTGCTCTTTGTTTCTTAATGTAGATTTGAGTTATTGTCTAGTGCCCTTCATTTCAGGCTGCAGGGCCCCCATTAATATTCGCTATAGGACATATTTGTTGGCAACAAAATTCTCATTATTTTTAAGTTCGTAAATGTCTTAATGTCTACTTTCTTTTCAGAATACTATCATGGATGTAGAATTCTTGGACGACAGTCCTTTTTTTTCAGCGTTTTGAATAAGTCATTTTGTTGCCTTCAGGCATCTGTGGTTTCTGAATGAAAATCAGCTGTTAATCTTATTGAGGCTTCCTTGTGTGTCATGAGTTGCTTCTCTCTTGCTTCTTCCCATATTATCTCTTTGTCATTTCACATTTTGTTTATGACATGTCTAAGTGTGAATCAATAGCGATTACATTACTTGTAGTTTCTTGATGCTTTTTATGCAAACATTGATTTTAACTAAATTTTCAATGTTTTGGGTCATTATTTCTTCATATATTCTGTTTACTGATTTAGTATTTAATTACAAATGTGATGTGCACTTTGAGGAAAAGGAGTGAGGGACTGTGGGATCCCGTAGGTCCCCAACTTAGTGGGGCTGGAGGAGAGATCAGAGAAGGCTTCCCTGGAGAAGTGATCTTTGAGAAAACTGAGGAGCTTGCCTTTAGCTGGGATGAAGGAGAAATTACCTCGTACCTTTGTTTTACTTCCTAACTCTTTTATCAGGCAATATGTTACAAATTCTATGTGAAAATTGAGAAACTAAAACTCAGAAACTATATAGCAGAATCTCTTTTATACTAGCATACTCCTTCAACCACTATGGTCAGTTATTTTCCCCGAACAGATGTTCCCAGACTGTCCTTTCACCCAGGGGTTTATTTCTTGGCTACTGCTGACAAAATTGTGGTTTGGCATGACGTTTAAAAGGTATGCAACTACAGCCTATACTCAGAAGGCATCCTAGAATGGAATTGTTACCACATGCCCTCACATATTTGCTGGGGGTTAAAAATAAATAAATAAATAAATACATATACATATACATATATGCAAACAAATAAATGGGGGTGAGGGAAGAAGACACAAAAATCACAACAATTCCTTGAACTTAAGGCAAGTGAACAGATACCATGTACATTGGAGGGGCGGAGGGAAGAGAGGTAGGAGAAAGAGGAATGGGGAGGGGGAAAGAGGAACGGGTAAAGGGACACAAAAATCAACTACAGTGGATATTGAGGAGTTAAAAATAAATAAATATATAAAAACAATAAATGAATGAATGAATGAACTAGCCAATCAATAAACCAACTCCAGCTAAATCACAGAAGCTTTGGAAACCTGGGAAATTTCAAATAAAAATCATGCTCATCTATTTCAGAAACAAAGTTTTTAATCACACTAGATTCATTATAACAGATCTAAGTATTCTTCAAACCAGAGAAAGATCAGATAAATAAATTGAAGCCTTTGAAAATTTTCAGGGATTTTTACCTAGGCTTGGTTGTATCGGTTAACATTAAACTTTTAAAGACTTTTATGGGTCAGTCTTTCCACAATAGAACACAGATTTTTTTTTTTTTTCCCTTTTTGTCTTTCTTCGTGACCGGCAACGGATCGCAACCCTCAATGTCGCGCCCGTACCGGACCGGGACCGGCAACGGGATCACAATCCTCGGTGTTGCTCCCGCACCTCACTCAGCCGGTGAGCGGCCTGTCTGTATTTGGGATCCGAACCCTCGGCGGGAGCGCCGCCGCATTCCCAAGCGGCGCACTGTAGCAGTGCGCCACCGGGCCGGCCCAGAACACAGATTTTTTTTTTTTTACCC
>NW_007730213.1:199162-202662 GCF_000696425.1 Galeopterus variegatus
TTAGCTCCCACCAATAAGTGAGAACATGTGGTATTTCTCTTTCTGTGCCTGACTCGTTTAAGTTTCACTTTGAACTCTACCTTTGTCTAAATCCAAATATCAGTGTGAAACTCAGTCAAAACCACAGGGTAGACCCCAAATAAGTAAAGATCTTCTCAAAAGCATTTGACACAGTGCAAACAGAAAGGACCAGCCTCACTCAGATTTAAATGAGTGAAATCTAAAACCATGGGTTCTAGGTGTAGGCTACTACAAGAGGTGGGTGGCAAAATAACAGTAACAATAATAATAATAATAGTTCCTATTACCACTACCACTTTTATTAAGCTTTTGCTATATGCTAGCAGACGTTGTGCTAAGCATGTGTTATCTCACTGGCACATCACACCAGACCTCTGGGGTAGGTGTGATATGACTCCACTTTCCAAATGAGAAAATTCTACCAAATAAACACATCTCTCTGTGTGTGTGTGTCTGTGTGTGTAGATCTATGCAGTTTTATCACATGTGAAGATTTGTGGAATCACCACCACAATCAACATACTCGAGTCTACCATTACCATAAAATTCTTTTATGTTACCTTTTAGAGCCACACCCAGCCCCTTTCCCTGGCAAACATTAATCTGTTCTCCATTGTTATAGTTTTGCCATTCTGAGAATGTTAAATGGGATGATAAAGCATGTAACTTTTTTGAGATTGGCTTTTCCATTTTTTCCTTTGGCATAATTACCCCTAGATTCATTCAAGTTGTTATATATGTCAATAGTTCACTCCTTTGGGGGGAAATTCTAATTTATATAAATTTAAAATTTTTTTGGTAACAAGAATATGTGCATTATTTCTTTGTGACTGAAAATATTGAAAAATCTCTGAGAACAGGTAGAGTATCTATGTATCAGTCAGATGAAGTTAAGGTAAGCTGATAGAACAGGAATAAAACCACAAAATCAAAGGACTTAGCAAAACAGGTTCATTTTTCATCCACTTAATTCTGATTTGAGTTAGCAGAGTGTCGGGGGCTGAATCGTGTCCCACCTCAAAATTCATATGTCACAGCCGTAACCCCCAGTACCTGAGAATGTAACTGCATTTGGAAATAGGACCTTTATATAACTAATTAAGGTAAAATGATGTCACGCAGGTGGGACTTTATTTAACATTACTGGTGTTCTCATGAGAAGAGGAGAATAGGACACAGACACACATGCCCAAGGGACAACCATGTGAGAACTCGGTGAGATGGTTGCCATCTGCAAGCCAAGGAGAGAGGCCGCAAAAGAAAGCACACCTGCCAACATCTTGATCTTGGACTTCCAGCCTCCAGAACCGTGAGAAACTTTTTTTTTTTTTATTGTTCAAGCCACCCAGTCTCTGGTATTTCATTATGGTGCAGCAAACTAACACGTAGTGAGTCTCAACTCTCAGGTGACCCAGGGATCCAGGCTGCTTCCGTCATGTAGCTCCACCATGTCAACACAGGGCAACCGTGTGTACTGCAGAACAGAAGAGAAAGACTAGGAAGGGGACACCAGCTCCTGCCTAACTACAAATGGGCCACCCAGGAAGGACAGGTAGACAATATGGTTATGGGGTCTTGTGGTTTCTCCCTTAACCTATTACATTGTAGGTGCTCAATGAAAAATAAATTATTATACTTTGTTATGACAATAATGCTCTTAGATTTCTTGGAAGAGTTCCTAAGATGCCCAACATCGCTTTCTAATCTTCCAACATTTTCTATGCCTACTAGGTGAATGGAAGTTTCAGATACAGAATCCAATCTAGTTATCAGAGAATTCCAGGGACGGCCCGTGGCTCACTTGGGAGAGTGCAGTGCTGATAAGACCAAGGCCACGGGTTCGGAACCCATATTGGGATGGCCGGTTGGCTCACTGGGTAAGCGTGGTGCTGACAACACCAAGTCAAGGGTTAAGATCCCCTTANGCGGGAGCACCGCTGCACTCCCAAGCGGCGCACTGTAGCAGTGCGCCACCGGGCCGGCCCAGAACACAGATTTTTAACACAGGGAAATTAAAAAGAATTGGCTGAATTCCTCATGCCGCAGCCCCCTCCAGCCCCACGGGCCCTTGCAACAAAGGATTCACGTTGCTTGCCAGACTCCCAACTTTCATAGCATGGAGAGTGCGTCTATCCATACCAACTCCTTCGTAGCGGCCTCTCATGTGGTTGTGGTAGTTATCTTTATATTTTTTCCATATAGCAACACAAAACTTTGACCAAAAGCACTCTCTTCACAACTACTTGAACATAAACTCCTCATCTTAATGCACTAAATCTAAAGTATAGACGGTGACATATAACCTATTTTAGTAGTCAGTGTATCACTGAATAAAATGTAAGGCAAACTGTTTTTAAACAACATAAACTTCCAGAGAGCACAAGAAGTTGGAGTAAGACAGGCAGACAAACACACAAGAAAACACGGGATCTGATGAGCATAGATAGAACCAACCAGAATCGCTTCTTTGCTTGTTTTTACATTTTCAGTTTTAAGTTTACCAGATTCTTCCAATGTGAAAACTTACCGTGAGAATGTGGAGCTCTCCAATGGACTAGCACTGATTATGGGGGCCTCCATGTAAAGCCCATGCTGGGGGCAGGTAGATATCACTGCATGCTATTACCTCCATTTCTAAATATATGAAGAATAAAAACTAAGCATTGCCAAATTCTGTGATGTAAAAATTGGTCGCTACTGCAACCATGTGAAATAATGCTGTTGTGTACCAAATGACACTTATCAAATAAAGAGAAGATTCAAAAGGTGGGGAGGGGTGAAGAAAAGCTGTGCATTGACAGCGTATACCCAGAAGGCATCCTAGAAAGGAATTGTCACTGGTAAGTGTATGACCTTAGTCATGAGTATGATCTGAGCAACATGTAGTGGGAGTCGTGATTATTTAAACACGACATTATTGAGATTTAATTCTCCATCTTCATGAGTAATTCTTCATTGATACACTGTTGTAGAACTTACAAGTCTGTGGATTTGTGTTTTATAAGTTACACAGCGGATTTTGTGTACTCTTGACAGTTGTTTTGTGTCCACGGTTGCTTCCCATCTGAGAAGTTGGGGAGGAAGCATTTGCATTGACCTCTGACCACCTACAGCTTCAAACATACCTGTGACGAAGAGAAAATGCCAGAAGGTGGCTTGATACATCCAGCAGGTACTGCTGCTGGACAGCATCCCATTTTTACCTTTCTTACCACCATTTCTCCTTCACACCCAGGCTAACTACTAGGTGGAGGAAGATGTCTGTTCTCTTCCCACACTCATTTCTCTCCTTTGGGAGATAAACGTGTCTAGCTTAAGAAAGCAAAGTGACCGAAGATTTGTGCAAAAAACAACAGTTTCCATTTGGCGAATCTTCTTCAATTGTAGTTGCATGAAAGAGACTTTCCCCTTTATTTATTTTTATTTATTTATTTTTTTAATTTTATTTTGTCGATATACATTGTGGTTGATTATTGTTG
>NW_007730214.1:0-1595 GCF_000696425.1 Galeopterus variegatus
TGTTTAATGTTTAAAAAACTTCCATGCAGTTTTCCAGAGTGGTTGTGCTGTTTACACTCCCATCAGAGCTATGTTAGAGTTGTAATTATTCCACATCTTCATCAACATTTGGCGTGAAGAACTTTTGTTCACAATCTCTACCATCCGCATTTTATTTATTTATTTTTCCTTTTTGTCTTTTTTCGTGACCGGCAACGGATCGCAACCCTCAGTGTCGCGCCCGTACCAGACCGGGACCGGCAACGGGATCGCAACCCTCGGTGTCGCAGCCGCACCTCACTCAGCCAGTGAGCAGCCGGTCTGTATGTGGGATCCGAACCCTCGGCGGGAGCGCCACCGCGCTCCCAAGCGGCGCACTGTAGCAGTGCGCCACCGGGCTGGCCCTACCATCCACATTTTAGTGGGTATAAAATGGTATCTTGTTAGGTGGAGCAAGATGGCCGACCAGCGTTGTCTGGTGCTCATCCCCGACCACAAAGAGACCCAAACGATGAACAAACGACTATATTTTGACCAGAATGACTGAAGAAGTACACTGCAGAGCACCAGGGAGAAACAAAATCCTTGAGGAGCATGGAAGACAGGATAGCACCACAGAGAGCAGAGCAAGCCATCCAGTCTCTGCCCTGCCGCAGGGACCAGCTCTGAGTCAGGTGGAGAGAAGGTAAGCTGGAAAAACCCCAGCTGCTTCCACTGCTGCCANGATCTGCTGAGCCCACAGGTGATTGTGCCAGCCAACAGCCAGCTTGGCAGTAGCTCTGTCTTCCCCCATGTACCTGCATAGAGCTGCAAGGGCCTGCTGCCTCCTTGCAGGCTTGCTCCAGGCTCAACAGTTAATCTCGTGGACTTCTACACAGCTGCTGGGCCTTGCTGCACCTGTGCATATCTACTCCCTGCCTGGCGGCAGATTGGGTGGTAGCTCTGCATCTTCTGCAGGCCTTGACAGAGCCACCTGGCCCTGCTACACCTGCACATGCCAACTTCTGGCCAGACAGTGGCACCTACTCCTTTGCCAGGCTGTCACAGATCTGCTTGACCCCTCCACCATACTCCACACCCATGGTCACCTTTGTATAGCATAAAAACTCATCAGGCAGTGAACCACCCACTGGGAGTGACAACCTCAGAGCTATACACACACACCTGACCTGATAGCTGGTCAGACAGAAACTCTGAGCCTCAGAGAGGCCGCCAAACAACTGATTGGCCCTTTGCACCAGCACAGGCCTGGCTCAACAACTAGCCTGGAGTCTCTGACCCAGAAAAACAGTGCTGGTCTTGGCACAGACTCCTAAAGACATCACTGAAGAGGATTACAAACAAAGAAATTGCACAGAGACTATGCTACTGAGTCCAACAAAAACCAAAGCCAACACAACATATCCAACAGACACTCCAGAACCCACCTACAACAAAAATACTGTTCTGCATAATCCACTCCATAAAATTTGGAAAAGCAATTACTCAATTAGATGCACAGATATCAACATAGGGACACAAGAAACATGAAAAAGCAAGGAAACATGAAGCCCTCAAAGGAACACAATAAGTCTCCAGTAACGTGCCAAAGAAAAGGACAGTTGTGAAATGCCTCT
>NW_007730214.1:3184-3629 GCF_000696425.1 Galeopterus variegatus
ACACCAAGGGTTGCGATCCCATTGCCAGTCAGTAAAAAAGACAAAAAGGAAAAAAAAAAAAGAAATGCTTAAAGGAGTGCTACATTGGAAATGAAAAGGTGATAATTACTATCATGAAAATATTAAAAAGTACAAAACTCACCAGATATGATAAATTTATAATTCAAACTCAGAATACCCCGTGAAGTAATGATGCTATGGGAATACTTCAGCCCTTTAATATAAAGGGTTTAAAGTCAAAATGTTCAAAAAACAACAACAGCTACAACTAGTGGCAAATGTGTAATAGATAAAAATGTAAATTAAGGTAAGACAAATATAAATTGTACGTGAGTGTAGGGAAGCCTAGAATATTTTCATGTGGCCAAAGTTAAGTTGCCATCAGCTTAAGATAGTTTACTATAACTACAAGACTATGTTAGCCCCAAGGTAACCACAAAAAAAA
>NW_007730214.1:3958-13479 GCF_000696425.1 Galeopterus variegatus
AAAAAATGAAATTACAGCAGATACACAATGAGAAATAGAAAGAAAACAAAGCTTAGTACCACAGAAAACCACCAATTCACAGAGGTAAATAACAAGAGAAAAAGAAACCAAAGATCTACAAAACAGCCAGAAAACAATGAGCAAAATGACAGGAATAAGTTCTCACCTGCCAGTAGTAACTTTGAATGTAAATGGATTAAACTCTTCAATTAAAAGATAAAGAGTAGCTGAGTGGATAAAAAACAAACAAACAAAAAAACATAAAACAAAATCCAACTATATGTTGCTTACAAGAGATCACTTAAGGTTTAAGTACACACATAAGCTGAAAGTTAAGGGATGGAAGAGAATGTTCCTTGCAAATAGAAACCAAAAGAGGGCAAGGATGGATATACTTATATCAAATAAACTATACTTCAAATCGCAAACTGTTATAAGAGACAAAGATGATGATTACTTAATGATAAAGGGTTCATTCATCAAGAGGAAATAACAATATTAAAGATAAACACAGACTAAAAACGAAGGGCTGGAAAAAGATATTGCATGCAAATGCAAAAGCAAGCTAGAGTAGCCATACTTATATCAGATAAAATAGATATTAAATTAAAAAATGTAAAAAGAAACAAAGAAGGTCATTACATAATAATAAAGGCATCAATTCAACAACAGGATATAACAATTTTTAATATATGTGCACCCAACACTGGAGCACCCAGATATATAAAGCAAACATTATTAGGCCTAAGAAGAGAGATTGAGTGTAGTTCAATAATAGTAAGGAACTTCAGTACCGCACTTTCAACAATGGACAGATCATCAAGACAAAAAATAAACAAAGAAACGTCTGACTCAAACCACACCACAGACCAAATGGACCTTACAGACATTTACAAAACACTCCATCTAACAGCTGCAGAATACACATTTTTCTCAGCTGCACATGCAACATTCTCTAGGATAGATCATTTATTAGGCCACAAATCAAATCTATACAAATTTAAAAAGATAAAGGTCATATCAAGTATCTTTTCTGACCATAATGGTATAAAACTAGATATTAACAACAAGAAAAACTTTGGAATCTATACAAATACATGGAAATTAAACAAAATGCTCCTAAACAACCAACTGGTTAATGATGAAATTAAAAGAGAAATTAAAAAATTCCTTTAGACAGATGAGAATGGAGACACATTATACCAAAACCCATGGGACATGGCAAGAGCAGTTCTAAGAGGAAAGTTTACAGAAATAATGCCAACATCAAAGAGGAAGAAAGATTTCTAATAAACAACCCAACCTTGAACCTAAAGGAACTTGAAAAAGAACAACAAACTGAACCCAAAATTGGCAGAAGGAAAGAAATAATAAAACTCAGAGCAGAAATAAATGAAATAGAAACTAAAAAAAAAAAAAAATCAAAAAGATCAACACGAAGAGTTGTTTTTATAAAATAAAAAAACTTTTAGCCAGACTAGCCACAGAAAAAGAGAGACAGAATAAGATTCAAATAAATAACATCAGAAATTAAAAAAGAAAGTCATCGCAAGTGATACCACAGAAATACAAACGATCATAAGAATCTATTATGAACACCTACATGCCAATTATTTGATAACATAGAAGAAATGGATAAATTCCTGGGAAAATACAATGTACCAAGATTAAATTATGAAGAATTAGAAAATCTAAACAGACCAATAACAAATGAGGAAACTGAATCATCTTCCATTAAAGAAAAGCCCAGGAACTGATAGCTTCGCTGCTCAATTCTACCAAACATTTAAAGAAGTAACACCAATTTTCTTCAGATTATTTCCAAAAAGTGAGGAGGAGGGAATACTTCCCAACTCACTTTATGAGGCCAACATTACTTTGATTCCAAAATTGGACATGGACACAAAAAAAGGAGATTATAGGCCAATATGCCTGATGAACACAGTTGCATTAATTCTCAGCAAGATACTAGCAAACCAAATCCAACAGCACGTTAATAAGGTTATTCACTATGATCAAGTGGGATTTATCCCAGGGGTACAAGGATGATTTAATATACAGAAATCATTAATAATCAATAATATGATACACCACATTAACAGAAATAAAGACAAAAACCATATGATTATTTCAATTGATGCAGAAAAAGCATTTGACAAAATTCAACATTTCTTCATGACAAATCTCTTAACAAACTAAGTATTGGCGGTATGTACCTTAGTACAATCAAGGTCACATATGAGAAAACCACAGCTAACATCATACTGAATGGGAAAAAGCTGAAAGCTTTCCCTCTTATATCAGGAACAAAACAAGGATGCCCACTATCACCACTTCTATTCAACATAGTACTGAAAGTCCTAGCCAGAGCAATTAGATAAGAGAAAGGAATAAAAGGTATCTAAACTGTCCTTGTTTGCAGATGATGTGATCTTATATATAGAAAACCCTAAAGACTCCACCAAAGAACAGTTTTCAGTAAAGTTGCAGTATACAAAATCAACATACAAAAGTCAGTAGCGTGTCTATATACTAATAGCAAACTATTTGGAAAAGAAATAAAGGAAACAAATTCCTTTTAAGATAATTACAAAAAAAAAAAAATACCTAGGAGGCAAAAGACCTCTACAATGAAAACTATAACACTTTGAAGAAAGGAATTGAAAAGGACATAAATAAATGGAAAGATATTCCATGTTCATGGATTGGAAGAATTAATATAGTTAAAATGGATATTCTACCCAAAGTAACCTACAGATTTGATGCGATCTCTATTAAAATACCAATGATATTCCTCACTGAAATAGAAAAAAAAAATCCTAAAATTCATATGGAACTAAAAAAGACCCCATAAAGCCAAAGCAATCCTGAAAAAAAAAAAAAAAAAAAGCTGAATGCATCACATTACTTGACATCAAATTATAGTACAAAGCTAGTACAATCCTAGTAACCTAAACTGCATGGTACTGGCACCAAAAGAGACTCAGAGACCAATAGAACAGAATAGGAAACCCAGAAATAAATTCACATAACTACAGCCAACTGATCTTTGACAAAGGTGCCAAGAATACATATTGGGGAAAAGACAATCCTCTGGTAAACGATCCTGGGAAAACTGGATATCCACATGCTGAAGAATGACACTAGATCTCTACTTCTCACCATATTAAAAAAAAAAAAATCAACTCAAAATGGATTAAAGATTTAAATGTAAAACCTGAAACTATGAAACTACTAGAAGAAAACATGGGGAACAATCCACGACATGGGGCTGGGCAAGGAATTTTTAAATAAGACTTCAAAAGCACAAGCAAAAAAAGAAAAAATAGCTGAGTAGAATAATATCAAACTAAAAAGCTTTCGCACCTAAGGAAACTGCTAACAAAGTGACGAGACAACCTGTAGTATGGGAGGAAATATTTTCAAACTATACATCTGACAAGGGGTTAATATCGAGAATATGTAAGGAACTTAACAGCAAAAAAAAAAAAGAAAAAGAAAAAAGAAATACCCAATTTAGAAATGGGTGAAGTATATTAATAGACATTTCTCAAAAGAAGACATACAAAGACCAACAGGGATACAAGAAAATGCTCAACATCACTAGTCGTCAGGGAAACGCAAATTGAAACAACAATGAGATATCGCCTCACTCCAGCTAAAATGGCTATTATCAAAAAGACAAAAGAAGACAAGTGTTGGTGTGGATGTGGAGCAAAGGGAACAGTTGTACACTGTTGGTGGGAGTGTAAACTAGTACAGCCATTATGCAAAAACGGTATGGAGTTTCCTCGAAAAATCAAAAATAGGACAACCATTTGATCCAGCAATCCTACTACTGGGTATATACCCAAAAGAAATGAGTACCCAGTGTGTCAATGAGATATTTACACTCCCATGTTTATTTCAGCACAATTTGCAATAGGCAAGACGTGGAATCAACCTAAGTGTCCAACAATGGATGAATGGATTAAAAAAAATGTGTTATATATACACAACGGAGTACTAATCAGCCATAAACATAATAAATCCTGTCATTTGTGGCAGCATGGATGGACTTGGAGGACATCATGTTAAATGAAGTAAGCCAGGCACAGAAAGACAAATACCACACGACCTCACTCATGTGGAATCTAAGGGAAAAATGTTGATATTATAGAGGCAGAGAATAAAACGGTGGTTACCAGAGACGGGGGAGTGGGTCGGGAGGGGGAGGGGAAACACGGAGAGGCTGGCCAACCAGTACAAAATTGCAATTAGATGGGAGGAGTGAGTGCTGGTGTTCTGTTGCACAGCAGGGTGACTGTGGTTAGCAGTGAAGTTTTGTATATTACATAGTAGCTAGAGGAGAGGCTTTTGAATGTTTTTGCCACAAATAAATCAAACATGCATGAGATGATGGATACATTAACTACCCTGACCAGATTATTATACAGTCTATATATGTATCAGAACATCAAATTGTACCCCATAAGTATGTATAATTACAATGTGTAAATTAAAATTAAAAACAGATGGTATTTCAACAGGGCTTTAATTTACATTCCTCTGATTATGAATAACATTGAACACTTTTTCATGAGCTTCTAGGCCATTCGTATATCTGCTCTTGTAACGTTTGTTTAAGACTTTTGCCCATTTTTAAAAAACAGAATTGTCTTCTTTTTTAGTGGTAGAAAGTGTTTATATATTCTTGATGTAAGTCCTTTGATGTGTTGTAAGAATTTTCTCTGAGTCTGTGGTTTTCCTTAAAATTTTCTTAATTGTGTCTTTGATGAGCAGGAGTTTTGCATTTTGATAAAGTCTATTTTATCAATTTAAAAAAATAATCAGTACTTTCTGTATCTTAAGAAATCTTTGCCTATCTCAAGATCAGGAAGCTATTCTCTTGTGCACTTTCTAGAAGTTTTGTAATTTTAGCTTTTTTATTTAGATCTGTGATCCACCTCAATTTAACTTTTGTGTATGTGGGAGGTAGGAGCTGAGGCTCTTTTTTTTTCTGTGTGAATATTCACATAGTCTATAAAGACTTTACTTTCCTCATTGAATTGCTTTGTCACCCTTTTTGAAAATCATTAGATCATGTATGTATGGGTTTATTACCATACTCATTATTCTATTCCATTAATCTATTTGTTTATTCTTTTGGCTCAAACCACACTATCTTTATCACTGTAGCTTTGGAATAAGTCTTGGAGTCAGGTAGAGCACAATACTTTGACTTGAAATCCTCCTGTAACAAGCTAGAAGGCTTCAGACATCTACTCCACTTTCCAAATCACAGATACCATAAAATATCTACAGGTGTGCATTATCAGCCCTTTACCCTCGCATTGAGTTGTTAATGCTGTGAATGTCAGGAAGGCCCCGCCTATAAATTTATTAAGTATTAACACGTGCTGTTGAATTCCTCCCATCCCACAACTATTTCCAAACTTTTAAAAAAAAACTTCCATTCTCGGGCCGGCCCGGTGGCGCACTGGTACAGTGTGCCACTTGGGAGTGTGGTGGAGCTCCCGCCGAGGGTTCGGATCCCACATACAGACCAGCCGCTCACTGGCTGAGCGAGGTGCAGGAGCAACACCGAGGGTTGCGATCCCGTTGCCGGTCCCGGTCTGGTACGGGCGCGACACTGAGGGTTGCGGTCCGTTGCCGGACACAAAAAAAAGACAAAAAGGAAAAAACAAACAAACAAAAAAAACCTTCCATTCTCTATTATAGTGTTCTGAATTTCAGAAGGAGAGAATAAAAGGAAGCGAAGTGGAGAATAGAGATGAGATTATAGTTTGCAACTTTTATGTCCTGGTACGGGTGGAAGTTTCAGAACTGGAGTTAGTCCGTCCTTGCTCTGTCAGGGCAGTTAGGGCAAGTTATCAAAACTCTGACAACCTCACTTTCCTGGTCTGTAAAATGGGGATAAAATATTAAGCACTTAACTTAAATGTTCTTGTGACTTCTAGGAGAAAAACTGGAATTGTGGAGACTTACTACATAGCCACGGTAATCAGTATAGTGTTGAATTGGGGGAGAAATAGGAAAACACACGTTAGCACAGATGATCTAACAGATTTGGTGACAGAGAACTCTCCTTGCAGCGTTCTTATATTTTCACCTGTGATTTAGTGCAGACTGTCTAGGGATGTTTCTGCTGGAGAGATCATCTCTCCTTGGCAAAGGGCTCTGACACTGGTTTTCCTCAGGGGCCCTTTACACAAAGATTCTCAGCATAAGAGGGGAAAGGAAGGAAGGGGGTGGAATTAGCAGGGGTGAGGGTATTTTCCCAAACCGGTAGAGTTTGCAAACCTCTCCAGGCAGATCCCGGTGTCTCCACCAGGGCTGCACGTGTCCTCCTCTGCTCCCCCGCTCAGCTCAGCCCTGCCCAGCACCCCTGGGGCCGTGGTGGCCCTCCCCTTCTCAGCTATGTTGGACCATGCTGCCTAATCCAGGCTGGGTTTGTGCTGTAAGCTTCAGCCATCCCTATAGACACACTTGGTGATTCTGAGGGACTCAGGGGGCATTTATTTACTCTGTATTTGTGTTTGCTTTGGGAGTTTTTCCTGCAGAACCAAGAGGGTCTGGTTCATCTGCTGTAGCAATCTGTGCTGGTGGCAGGCTCTGATGTGTAGGGGCAGCCCCTGAGCCTTCCCCCCGCCCCTCAGTGCAGAAGGCTGTCTTTGATCAAGGGCTGCCTCCTCGTGTAGGGTCACCCCACATCCGCCTCCCTGCTCCACAAAGGCACTTGTGCTAGATGGGAAGAGCCTCTTTTGGGGCAGATTCCAAGTACCTGGGGGAGGTCGGGGGACACTCAGGGCCAGGGCCTTACATGTGCTGTGCGACATCTGCGGCACGGTCTGCTGGGCCCTTCCCGGAGTATGTCTGGGAGGTGCTTCTGTTACGTCCTGGTGGGTTTGCTGCCCTCGGTTTCATACCCCCTGGGGTTCTGCCCTCCACAGTGTCCCTCTGTGCCCCACCGCATATGGCAGGCCTGTCTGGTTAGAAGAAAACAAGCACGTGGAAGAAAAAAAACATGCCAATTCTCTTTCAGATTTGATGTTTATGAAATGTGCACTGAAAGTAAAGATCCTTACTAGGGACAGACCCAACCAATCTCAGTCAGGGTGGGCTAGGAGAAGCCTGGAGAAGATCCCTGAGGCGACATGGATTAGATCAGCCTGAGAGAGTTCTGTTCTCAGGGTTTTATCTTGGACTTTTATCTGGCCAGTGAGATCTGAAGACTCTTTCGCAGCACTAGAGGGCAGAGGGCAGGACCAGTCCTGCTCTGGGTCCCTGTCAATCAAAGAGACGGGATAAAGAATCACTCATCACTCCAATCAAGTTTGCAAGTCCAAATTTCTAGCATACCTGAAGTTGTTCTGCTCCCAAATGGTGAACCAAGACGATCTGTACTGTTAGTTGCCTGCTATTCTGTGTTTCTGCTGTTTCCAACACTGACTCTGGAAGCATCTTCCTATAAAACAAGTGATCTGACCTGCCCTCCCATGACCTTTCTCAGTGTGAGTGGCCCAGCACCTGGTTCTTCCAACACTCTCAAATTTCTAAAGCAAAAGAGAGTGCTGGGTTTTTGTGAAGCATTGAATGGCTCTCTCCCCATAATCCGAGGCTCAGCATCTAGGACAAAGCAGGGTTCCTTCCAGATGAGAAATGCATTTTAGGGTGTAACTGGAATTCACTAAACTTTTCCGGATTTAGCACCGAGTGAAGCCCTCATGGCATTGAGAGTGTTTGGAATTTAACAATAATCCCCTGATGGAGGAAAGACATTCTACCACTTATGGGTTTACTTATGGGTTCCTCCACTTAAGGTCTTCTCATGGGTTCTACCACTCTACCACGCATGGATTCTATCACTCTGCGGCTTACAGGCCCCACTACTAATGGATCTACCACTCCTGGTTCCACCGTAGGGCCTTCTGGGTTACCAAGTTTCCTCCTTCCTTGCTCCCTTACGTCCCTTCCCCAGGCCTCCTCCACCACGTTTCTCCACTGTTTGATCACGAGAAAGGGAAGTTGGGGGCCACAGACCTTTCGTTTCCCCGGGCTCAGTTGGCTCTGTTACCCATTCTCTCTACACCTCCCTCTCCCCAACTCTCTCACCTCTCAAGAGGAGGACGATTACTCACAAAGACTCACCAAGCCCAGAAATAGCCAACCTATTTGTGGCTTAAATGCAAGCAGTTTTATTTTTACAGTGAGTTGCTGTATTTTCTCTAAGTATAAATCATTATCTACCACAAATGAAACTGCAGCTCCATCTGCGATAGTTCCTGCTTTGTTAGTGATGCCAATTAGTCACAAAACAATCGGCGCCTTCCAGCGCCCACTTAATCCGGGGGGAGAGAGAGCCGCCATCTCTTCCGGACCCCTCTGGCTAGCCGCCAGCCCCTTGGGACTCTCTCCCCCTACCTAGAAACCATCCGGCCACTCCAGCTTCCGGGTGGCTTGCTCTTCACTCACCTTGTGACTGTTACCAATTTCCAAATTGGGCAACTTGTCCTCTGCCAGCGTGGACAGACTTCTCTGTTCCGTGAGGAGCTAGAAAAAGCAAGCTGGTGAGGCCTCTGTTTTGTTGACTTAAATAATGACGTTGGAGTCTTCCTTCTAGTTGGTCACTCTGCCCAGGGTGAAATGTTCCTAAAATCTGGACAGTCCCCACTCGGAGAAGCAGCAAGTGTGGAACAGAGGAGCAGAGAGGACCACCGTCCCAGCTCATTCTCCTGCGTCCCCCTTTTCCATTGGGCTCTTATCCCTCCTGACCGGGACTCTGGAACCTTCCTACTCCGATCCCCTTTCCACCAAGCGCTCCTTCCTTTGCTTGAGACTGTCCCTGTCTTTTCAGTCTCTGACTGTCCTCTGGGAAGCGTAAAGTCCTCCAGGAGTCTGGCCTTCTCCTCTCTTGGAACATCAAACCAGGTAATGAAAGCGCATTTCCCACTGCCCGGCCCGAGCTCACCAGCTGCTGCCACGCGGGGCCACTTGCTGCCCCGGCCTCGCCTTGGTCCACCGCGGTTTGCAGGCTTCGGGGTGAGCCCCGGCTCCCCCTTTCTTCTGCCCTCCAGGAGCACAGAGCGCCGGGCGGGCTTCCCACAGGAGCAGTTCGACTCTGCCCTGTGCCTGCGGCCTTGCTGCTTATGAAAACAGTCTGGGGAAAGCTTCATACACTGGCTCCTAAGACTGCTTTCCCACAGAATCTGAAATTACCTTCTTGCCCATTTTGATGTAATTGGTCCCAGGAGTCCATGATCACTTTGACGCAGTGACTATGAAGGAACCTCTTGAAAAAGAGGGAACGCTGCCGTGAGCAGGGCTTGGCTACCTGCGATCCAATGACTTAGAGCTCTCCTGCTCGGCCTTGGGGCTTTACGTGGGGTCTGTTGAAAACAAAGGGAACAAGGGTCAGGGGAGAAAGTAATCGGACCTCGTGCTGCCGACTGCATGGGTGAGAATCCGTGTCTAACAGAAACAGCTGCTCCCAGGAAGGGTCTCGGAACCAGGCTGAGGAA
>NW_007730214.1:13713-15683 GCF_000696425.1 Galeopterus variegatus
AGAATCCGTGTCTAACAGAAACAGCTGCTCCCAGGAAGGGTCTCGGAACCAGGCTGAGGAATGGGGTGGGCTGTGGCAGTGCTGCCCACCCGCCTCCACCCGAGAATCCGTGTCTAACAGAAACAGCTGCTCCCAGGAAGGGTCTCGGAACCAGGCTGAGGAACGGGGTGGGCTGTGGCAGTGCTGCCCACCCGCCTCCACCTGGGACCCGGCCCCTGGCACGCTCTCTTCTTCCTTGCATCCTATGTGTCTTATACACTAAACTGGACATGACACTCTAAAAAGATTGTAAGAAGGGAATGAATATTTAATTGTTTGGCCATGTGTTTCCCACGGTGCAGGTCTATACATACATCTCATTTAATCACTACGACTTTTATCAGCTCCATTTTACAGGTGAGAAAACTGAGTCTGAACGAGTGTGGCAGGGGTCACATGACTACTTATAGGCTGGGCTAGGAATGTGAGCTGGTTCTGTCTTCCCACTACACACGTGATTTTGCTCTTCCACAAAGCATTTCCCTGGGTGATCTTTCCCCCTGATCCTGGCTGGCCCTTGCGGTTCAAGGTGGTCAGCCACCTTGTGTGACCACCAGCTCACACCCACTCTGCGTCAGCGGGAAGCTATTCACTTGAGGGTGTCACTGAATTATGCCATTTGAAGCACGGCGCCTGCTGATAAGCGTGGGACCATCTGCTTGGCACATCTCAAATATTTTCAGCAGTGGGAGAACAGCTCTGATTTCCTCAGAGATGGGAGGCTGCAACCATCCTGGAGATGTTGGGAGCAGAGATACTGCAGGATGGCAGGGCATCGAGGCCCCAAGATGCGAAGGGCAGCCTCCCTGTTGTCACCTGTGGCCCTTCCTGAGCAAATGCCACTAGGGAATCTGCACCCCGGCTTTTCATTGTTCAGCTGCCCTTGACAATCAGAGTAAGTTTTCACTCTCCAAAAAGCTATCTCCTGGCCAACTCTCTGGGCTGATTGTTTTCTATAGTGTGTTAGATGTTCGCTGTTGGTGTGTGTTGGCAAAAACTTGTGTCTCTCCTCCTGCCTTCATTTTGGAAAATTTGCTTCTTTGCTGGGTTAGCTGTTCCCAGACATTGCTTTTCAACTTCAGGGTAGAAACTTCTGCAGTAGCTTTTTCTTTTTGACTCATGATGGGGGAAGAATCTTAGGATCAATTCACAGATCAGATGCTAGAATTGGAGGTTTTCAAGGTTGCTTAATTACATGTTATGAATGATAAAGGAATTGGGGTTTGAAAGGGTTGTTACTGTATTTGATTCCTCTGGAGAAATCACTTGACCAGGAGCCACAGGGTATGGCCAGAGACAAGCTGGATTTATTTTTCTTTGTCTTTCCTTAGCAGGCACCAGCATTAATACTCACTTCTGTTGCTTATAAAGTAGTGTGCAGCCCATTGGTGACAAGGTGTCTATTAAAGGGAATCTCCTGCTCAGTCTTGATCTCAATGTGAGTATCTTATAATATTTACCAGCCAAGGTTGGTAGGGGTACTTTGGCAAGAGAATGTCTTGGATGTTGTTAGATTGCTGTGTGTGTAGCCATCAGAAGGTGGTAACAAGCTGCCTCTAGAGCAGGGTGTCTCAGCCATGGTACCATGGACATTTTGGGCTGGATTATTCTTTATTGTGAGGCTGTCCTGTGTATTGTCGGATGTTTAGTAGCACCCCTGGCCTCTGCTCACTGTATGCCAATCGCACACCCCTCTCTGTGTGACAACCAAAAATATCTCCAGACATGCCAAATGTCCCTAGGGGACAAAACTGCCTCCCCCTCATTGAGACCAGTGCTCTAAATTGATCCTGCTGTTCACTTGCAAAGGGAACAAGAAGTCTCTACTTCTCCGTGCAGGTGGCTCTAGTGCTGGGAAGATGGGAATGACGCATTTAATACCGGGACAGATGTTCCTGCCCTGGACATTCCCATCAGATCCCTTCCTTGCC
>NW_007730214.1:16279-24840 GCF_000696425.1 Galeopterus variegatus
GTGGAAATTCCATCTCACAAATGGGTTTCTGTTTATCAGGTTACTGCACACACACAGAGGGAAGAATTTGCTCTTTTCTCTGGATCTGCATGCCTAGGAAGTCCAGCCTAGGGTCAGGCTGTCTTTTCGGTTGCCTGGGAACAAGAGGCTTCAGGTGGCCCACTCCTCAAACTCTGGTTTTGCTGGCTTTCCTCTCTTTTTGTTTCTTCTCCCCTCCAAGCCTCCCCCCTCAGCCCCCTCTCTCTTTCTTCCTAAGAGTGATGTGGTAGGCTGGGAATCCGGGGCCATGGGAGGACTGTGCTCAACTGAATGGGAATGTGGAAGGAAATGTTTGCTTCTTCGGTCTCTGGAGAACGCCCGAGCAAGCACTCATGTATGGCATTTAAAACTCATTGCCTTCTCCGATTGTCCTTGTTTTCTCTATCAGTTCCACTGTCCATCTGTTCCTCCCCCTTTTGCTGAGAGGTAAATGCAGCTGGCAGTCTCGGGTAGACCTGCCAGGGCACCGGCTCTGCAAAGCCCACATCCCTAAACATCTATGGAAACCACCGTGCTGGTTTCCCCACTTGCCGATTTGTTATCTCAGTTTGGCATTTCCATGAGACTCGTATGGGCAAAGTGCTATTCAGACTCGAGCTTTTTCTATACCCCAGCCTTCCAGAAGTGCATTAAAATGCCAATGATGCGAAGGAGCCGAGCTTCCAAGGGACTGTGCTACTTGGCTTAGGTCTTGCATCTGGCGATCAGTTTGATTGAAAGTATAGCTCCTAGGCCAAGCGCCCTTAGGAGGATCACCAAGACCCAAAGGGCAGTGTGAGAAGAGATGGAGCAACAGAGAGAGAAAGGATGGCAGGAGGACAGGAGGGGGACCAGAGGGAAGCAAGTGTGTCCAGGCTCCAGCCTCATCTCAGAGCCGGAAGCCAGGAGAGGTGGCATGGATTCCACACAACACCTGTGTATGTCTGGTGGAGGTGGGGAGCGACATAACATCTCACTCTCTTTTGGAGGACTTGGCTAAAAGTGCTGTGCTGTTGAATGGACTTCTATTATTTGTTGAAAGGACATGCCTGACACCCAATATCATGACCCACAAGGTGAAGCACGGTGCCCTTCGTCAGTAGAAGCACTGGTTGATAGCAGTGATGACTACCAGTCGCTCCATTTCACAGAAGAAAGTGGGAACAGAGACAGTATTTCTGAAAACAACACATCTCTGTATTTGTTGTTGCTGTTGTTACGGGTTTGGCCTTGGGTAGATGGTACTTTAACAAATAAGAATCCATCCTTTAATAAGTAAGATTCATTCTTTGATAAATAAAAGTTCTATCCTTTGAGGCTTTGTTGTTTTTGGTGGCTGGCCGGTGCAGGGATCAAACCCTAGACCTTGGTGTCATCAGCACCATGCTCTACCAACTGAACTAACTGGCCAGCCCTCCTTTGAGGCTTTTAATGAAGATTATTATCAATAATCAAGTTGATTTTGGTTGTTGCTTCTGGTGAATAAAGGCCATTATTAAATGTCCCCAAAGTTCAAGCCACATGAATGGGTGTGCGAACTTCACACATAAATGGACTGTTGACAGTGAGCTGGTGGGTTTAGGGGAGAAACAGTGCCTACTTGGACTTGGGCAATCTAGACTGTGGTGCTGCCTTTGCTACTAAACAGGTCACTTCAGGCTAATAGTGAGTTAACTTCCTCACCTGTAAAGCAAGGGGGTTGTTTGCAGTATCTACATGATTCCTTCAGGCTGTGAACCTCAGTGATCTGCAGAGGATAGTCAGACTTCAACAGTAAGTAAATGTTTTTAAGAAAACTCCAGCTGCGTTTTATGTTTTCTATAAGATACTCCAGTGTCTGGGGGAAAAGAATTTGTAATAATATGTGATAAAATGTTAAATTTAGAAAGCATTCTTGTAGCTCAAGGAAAGAAGTGGACACAGAACATGAAAATATGATCCATCACAGAAGCATACAAGTGACTGTTAACATGAAAGAATGTCATTAGCCATCAAATAATTGCAAATTAAAACAAGTTACCTTTTTATCACCTATCAAATTTGGGAATTTTACAAAATGGAGATGTTGTGGGAAAAGAAGATTTAGACTCTAAGGCCTATGCCATGATATTCTTATGCTCTAACATATTCCTTTCTCCCTAGGAATTTCTTTCATGAGAAGGAAGAGAGGACGGGAAGATGCTCCGGGGGTCCTGCCAATAATGCTTATCAGTAATAACGCCGTCACCAGCTCGGCTCTCTGTTCCCAGCTGAGATCTGCACCACCACATTACTGACCACACTAGGGGCCACCAAGGGTTGTTAGGATACGATCTTCTTCCACCCTGGACTGTCGATGCCAGGTAAATGCACGTCTTTGCAAATACAATTGCTGTATCAAAAAATGATTTGTATGTGTGGACAGAGTGCCTCTAGTGCTAGCACTGGGTTGGCCTGGGGATGAGAAGTTGCCCCTGGGGATACGTCCTGCAGTGCACATGCTGCCTCCCTCTGCATCGCTCTCTGGAACTCAACTGTGTGGTCTTCCTTCTGCTGTTAGGGAAGGCTCGTTGAGCCAAAACAAAATTATTCTGTGGCAACTACCTTTCTACTCTCCTCACCCTTTCCAACCCCAAATATCCCAGTCACCCACCAACAGAGATGAATAATATGCTAAATGACCATGGATCCTGGAGGAGGAGAGGGTTTGGGGTGTATGCAGGCAGGGCCTCATTTCTTGACATTTGCTGGATCACTGGAGAGACTGAAATTCAGTTTGGTCAGGTAAGACTGGGAATTGGTTTTGAGCAATGTGTTCTTTTAAATAAAACTCCCCTATAACAAAACAATTTGGAGGGGTAGGATAAATGACCATGGATCCTGGAGGAGGAGAGGGTTTGGGGTGTATGCAGGCAGGGCCTCATTTCTCGACATTTGCTGGATCACTGGAGAGACTGAAATTCAGTTTGGTCAGGTAAGACTGGGAATTGGTTTTGAGCAATGTGTTCTTTTAAATAAAACTCCTCTATAACAAAACAATTTGGAGGGGTAGGATAAGTTTTGAATGAGAATTAGTTCTAATGGGGTTTTTATTTGCATTCCAATCACATCATGCTCAAAATCTGCCTAAATATGTGATTCATGAGTTATACTCCAACCATGAGAGAACTGTTTTTATTGACTGCCATGCCCTGTGCTTAAAGTAGTGGTTTTCTCTCATGGGGAAGCAGAGTGTATTCTCAGAACTGTTGTGATGGGCTTTATTTCTTGGAACCATTCAACAAGTATTTATTGAATGCCTACTGTATGCAAGAACTGTAGATTCAGACATGAATAAGTTAGAGTCCCATCTTCAAGTCCTGCAATTTAGTGGGTGTACCAGTCTATGAGGGCTGACATAACAAAATACATTAGGCTGGATGGCTTACACAGCAGGTATTTATTTTCTCACAGTTCTGGTGGCCAGAGTCCAAGATCAAGGTGCTGTCTGGGCTGGTCCGGTGAGAGTCTTTTCCTGGTTTACAGATGACCACCATCTCCCTGTGTCCTCACATGGTCTTTCCTCTGTTCACCATGGAGAGAGAGATTTCTGGCATCTCTTCCTCTTCTTATAAGACACCAGAATTTTGGAGGGGGACACAATTTAGTCCATAACCGTGGGGGAGATATAATTTTAACGCTGCTGCAAGGGGAAGTGTCATGGCAAAGGGAGTAATGAAGAGAGAAAGGGTGGCAATGTGAGAGACTGGGAAGGATGGACTGGTGCAGGAACAACGGCCAGGGATGCATCCCACGAGTCTGGGCCAGAGATGTGGGAATGACCCAGAGCATAAGGTCTCAGAGCTTGGTCTTAGACCACTTCTGCATTTGAAATTTATAATCGGGCATGACCACATTATTGGATAGTGTTTTATAGATCTCTTTGTTTTATGCAGTTCTGCTTATCAGAAGATTTAGGCCCTCAGGAGCAGGCAATACACCAAAGAGCACACCTGGCACCTGCCCCGATGCACATCCTCAAAGTATGTCATTCTCAGAGCCCCACAAACCAAGCTCTCAGTTCTCCCAATCTCCCAGCCACATTCCTCCTGTGCCTGATCTCAGTCATCAGTAGTCTCTCTACAGTAAGGCCTCATCAGATGGAAATCTCTGTCCATGGACCCCTGGCTGTCCCTTTCCCTCTGACCCATCTCGTCTGAAATGTCTCCAGAATCCATTCCCTCCTTTCACCATTGTCCTAGTTATTTCTCACTGAGACTATGAACATTCAGATTCCCCTGGGCTATGAACATTCCGATTCCAGGGCCTCATCCCAGGCGTTCTGAAACAGTGAAGACCTGGAATTTGCATTTTTAATAAGCAACCCTGGGTAATTTTTAAGCGCTAAGGCTGGATAAGGATAGTCTGTAGAATAAGCCTGACACATCTTAAGAAGCTTCATAAACCGGCCATTCCTTTCCTTGTAGGTCATACTCCACCCCAGATCTACAAGTCTCCCCAGCCCCCAACAGGAACATTCTGTGCCCTCCTGCCTCCATGCCTTTGCCCAGGCTGTTCTCTTTTCTTTTTTTTTTTTTTGTCTTTTTCCGTGTCCGGCAACGGATCGCAACCCTCAGTGTTGCCCCCGTACTGGACCGGGGACCGGCAACGGGATTGCAACCCTCGGTGTTGCTCCCACGCCTCGCTCAGCCAGTGAGCAGGAACTGGTCTGCATGTGGGATCCGAACCCTCGGGCGGGAGCGCCGCCACGCTTCCCAAGCGGCGCACTATCCAGTGCGCCACCAGGCCGGCCCCTGTTCTCTTTTCTTAAAATGCCTTTCTTTCCTCTTCTCAGCTAATGAACTCCTACTGACCCTTCAACACCCAAACCTGTGAGGCCTCCCTGGATGCCCCAGGACTATGCATCTGTGGTGTGCTTGCCAGCCCTGGCCAGGGTCGTCTTTATTCCACTTGCCATAATGAATTAGATTCAGTTCCATCTGTCTCCCTGAAAAACTATGCAGAGGCCTGTGTCTTATTTATTGCTTTATCCTTAACACTTAGAACAGGGACTTACACGTAAATTTTTAAAGGATGGAAGGAAATTCGACCTATCTTCAGAGAAAGAAATCCCTTGAACCATAGAATTTGGCTACTTCATTATGATTTTTAAAGAAAATTACAGTTTGATCTTAAATGTTGGAACACCTTTCCCAACTGATTTTTGTAAATTTCTTTAGAAATATTTGGGGAGGGCCGGCCCCGTGGCGCACTTGGGAGAGTGCGGCGCTGGGAGCGCAGCGACACTCCTGCTACGGGTTCGGATCCTATATAGGGATGGCTGGTGCGCTCACTGGCTGAGCGCGGGGCGGGCGACACCAAGCCAAGGGCTGCAATCCCCTTACCGGTCACAAAAAAGACAAAAAAAAAAAAAAAAGAAAGAAATTTTTGGGGAAAGGAGGAAAAGTTGAATAGAAACTAGTATGGCAAAAGGAAAGTCTAGGACAGGTGGTTTCAGAGTACGGGTCAGTGGCAAAAGTGCAGTAGGCTGTGGGTTCAGGATGAGTGAGTGAGGTGTTGGGGGGGTCACATGCGGGTGCATGGGGTGAACGAGAAGCTGACACTGAATGACTCTGTGTCTGAGAGTGACCGAGTGGGTGAGACTGTCTGACTCAGAAAGATGTTCTTGTCAGTTTTCTCAAAAATTCTGATTAGGTTCTGATTTTCTATTTCTAGTCTTTGATGTAGGTTTGTTATGAAAAAATGAAAACACTTGACTCCCTTGTCTGAGCAATTTCAGTTTTGCATTGGAGCTAAACCTGCGCTGTTTGCATGGTAGCACTTGTCACCCGAGGCTACTGAGCGTAGGAGAGGTGGCTAGCTGACATGCTGGAAGAGCAAAATGCACACTGCTTTTGGAAGACAATGTAAAAAAGGGGAACATAAAATATCTCATCAGTATTTTTCATATTGATTATGTATTGAAATGATATATTGAACACATCGGGTTAAATATAACATAATAATTAATTTCATTGGTTTCTTTTACTTCTTTTAATGTGGCTACTAGAGAAAAATTTACTTGTGTGACTCACATTTTATTCCTATGCGACAGCGCCGATCTAGGCCCTTCTTACCCTCTGCCTTTGCTGTACTCTGGATTGTTCTCTTCTCCTCTTTTCTTCCTCTCAGACACCAGCAGCAGCAGCAGCAATGAAATGCCCAGCTCTGAAGCACACTTGTCCAGCGGCGACAGCTCTCCTCCTTGATGGGACCGCCTACAGACCCTGGTGGCCCTCCCAGAGTCCCTGATGCCCTTAGCGCCTGGCCCACAGCCGTCTTTTCCTAAGGATGCTCCTGTCCTCCAGCACCATGTCTCAGTGATGTCAATGTCTACATCAGTAATTCTTCCCGTGCCCTAGTTCCAGGTGCTAATCTCATTGGCGATGATCTTGTCCTCTGCTGTCCCTCAGCCGTTCATCCCACGGTCACTCTCTACATTTACCAATACCAATAACCCCCAAACTACCCTGCCCCCACCTCTGTTTCAACTGTCCCATTCTCCAACCCCCCCCCCCCCCCCCTCTGTTTCAACTGTCCCATTCCCCACCCCCCCCCCCCCTTCTATTTCCCTTCACTGCCGTTAGTACTTGGACTTCAACCATTCCCTGACACCACTGGGATCTATGATATACGGCTCCCGTCTCCTGTTCACTGTCTGTCACCTCGCTGGTGCCCTCGTTTTTCTTTTAAGCCCTTCGGATGCTACAGTCCATCGTCACAGCCGTTCCCTTCCACACGCTGCCATTCCTTCGGCCCTGATTCTCTGGTGCATGAGACTGGTGCAACCCCGACCCTGGTTAATCCCACTGTCCTCTTTCTCCATGCCGTCACCTGGACAGCTGAGCCACCCTGGAGAGGAGCACACATCACGCCGAACTGTCCTGAGCACCAGCCTAGGTGGGCTCCCTGGTCTGCCTGGCTGTCCTGCTCTTTGTGTCTTTCCCTAGTCCTTTCTTTCACTCCATCATTTCACATCTTGCCCTCTCCCTTTAAACTCTCAACATCTCCTCACTTTTAGCTGATGACCTTGTTTCTTTTTTGCTGAAAAAAGAGATACTGTGCACTCGGAAGAGAACTTCTGACTCCTAGCACTCTCACGGTCACACCCACCCACGAGGCTGCGCCTCTAACTACAGCTCTGCCTTCCCTTCTGTTACCGTGAATAACTACTGTTCCAAGCAAAAGACCTTGACTCCATGTTCCTGAATCGTCACCAATTGTTTCCTTTCTGCTGGACAATTCTCAGTGGTTTATCAACTCTTCCTTACCCCACAGCCCTCAGGAGGGTTGTCTGTACCACTGTCTCCACTCATCTCTCATTCTCTCTAAATCCACTTTAATCAGGTGTTCACAGTCTATGAATACTCCATGGTCAAGTTCTAGTTCTTACCCCACATGAACTTTCAGTGGAATCCAGCACAATTGATTGCACTCCCTTCTCCTTGAACTCTTTCTGACTTGGCTTCCTGGATGCCACTTGCCCTTGGCTGTCCTCTTACCTCCCTGTCAGGTCCCTCTCCGATTCCTTTGTTTCTTTCTCCTCATCTCCCCAACCTCTCAACTTTGAAATGCCCCAAGGCTCAGTCCTTGGACTTCTTCTCCTTTTTAGTTACCCATATTTCATGGGTGCTCTCATCCAGCCTCAGGATTTTGCATTCCACCCGTTTGCATACAACACCCACATTTATATCCCCAGCCTACACTGTCCCCCCAACTCCTTACACTCTGCTGGGCATCTCCATTGGCCATTTCATGGGCTTCTCAAACTCCATATGCCCCCTCCTCATCTGCTCCACCTGTACCTGGTCCATTCAGCGGATAACTGAATGCTTATTCTCTCTTTCCACCATAACACATATCTCATCCACCAGCAGATCAAATTACATCCAGGCTCTGACCAGGTCTTATTGCCTCCCCACCACCCCAGGTCCACACCGCCATCAGCTCTCTATCTAGATTGGTGTAGTAGCCTTCCACCTGATCCCTCTTCCTACTGTGGCCCCTGCAGTCTAATCTGAACACCAGGGCTGACTCTTAAGTCCCTTCATGTCAGTTCTGTTACTCCTTCTCTCAGAACCCTCCAGGGCTTCCCATCTCACTCGGAGTAAAAGCAAAATCCTCACAACAGCCTTCAAGGCCCTATTGGATCTGCCTCCAGTGACCTCTCTGCACTCACCACCTGATTCCACTGCCTGCTGATGCTGCTCTAGCCCCACTGGCTTCCAGCTGCTCTTTGCAAATACCCTTTTCACTCTTGCTTCAGGACCTTTGCACCTGCTGTCCTCTCTGCCTGGAATGCTCTTCCCCGAGAATCTGCAGTGCATGAGGGCCTACTTCCTTCATGTCTTTGCTCAAGGGGGACCTCATTAGTGAGATATTTCCCATCACCCTGTGTAACGTAGAAACCCCACGTCCCAGCCAGTCCTTTCGCTCCTAACCCTGCGTTACTTTTCTCCATGACACATTATGATCTGGCATCTGTTTATTTGTTGTTATTATTATTTGGTTGTCAACCACCTCCC
>NW_007730214.1:24855-33037 GCF_000696425.1 Galeopterus variegatus
GTTTGCATGTTAAATTATCTTGGTACATGCTTTTAAACACACCTGTCCTAGGTGCTCCCTCACATTACCCACTGCTTAGGGCACTTCATGTATTTAAAACCAACACAGCAACATTCCCCAAACATGCATTTTGTCATCGAATTTCAAAGCAATCAGCCTGGTCCCTCAGGCAAGGAAACAGCGACACCGAAGATGAATGATTTTCAGACGCCATCGGGAAAGCTCAGGCTGAACTGGAAATGGGTACCGGGGCTGCTGCTGTCCTGCTCTGTATCCTCTTTGGCCCTGAGCTGCAAGCAGATCGTAGTGCAGAATGAAGGGCGACGGGGACCACAAAAGAATCCGTTCTCACTCCTGGTGACAGGTCTTATTTCACCACTGTTAGAATTGTACCATCTATCACATTTTTTTTTATATCATGAAGGTTATGATCTACAGCTGAAATTCACCAGTTTGAATTCACCAATTCTCACGTGTTGTTTGTTTTTGTTTTTGCTCTTGACTTATTTACAGAAAGTCACCTGAAGAGCCCCCGCCCGAGGCCTCCTCATGGATGAGACAAACGTGACATCGTTTACTGTCGAGGGTCCCGCAAACGCCTCAAGCAGCGGGAACACCTCGGTGGGACAGTCGCGCCCACAAATTCCAGTCGTGCACTGGGTCATTCTCAGCATTTCCCCGGTGGGGCTTGTTGAAAATGGAATTCTCCTCTGGTTCCTCTGTTTCCGGATGAGAAGAAACCCCTTCACTGTCTACATCGCCCACTTGTCCGCCGCGGACATCTCATTACTCTTTTGTATTTTTATTCTGTCTATTGACTATGCTTTAGAGTATGAGCTTTCTTCTGGCCATTACTACACAATTGTCACATTGTCGGTGACTTTTCTGTTTGGCTACAACACGGGCCTCTATCTGCTGACGGCCATCAGTGTGGAGAGGTGCCTGTCCGTCCTCTACCCCATCTGGTACCGATGCCACCGCCCCAAGCACCAGTCGGCATTTGTCTGTGCTCTCCTGTGGGCTCTTTCTTGCTTAGTGACCACCATGGAGTATGTCATGTGCATCGACAGTGGGGAAGAGAGTCACTCTCGGAGTGACTGCAGGGCAGTCATCATCTTCATCGCCATTCTGAGTTTCCTGGTCTTCACTCCACTCATGGTGGGATCCAGCACCATCTTGGTAGTGAAGATCCGCAAGAACACGTGGGCACCCCACTCTTCCAAGCTGTACCTGGTCATCACGTTCACCATCATCATATTCCTCCTCTTTGCCATGCCCATGAGACTCCTCTACCTGCTGTACTCTGAGCACTGGTCCACCTTTGGGAACCTCCACCACATTTCTCTCCTCTTCTCCACAATCAACAGTAGTGCCAACCCTTTCATTTACTTCTTCGTGGGCAGCAGCAAGAAGAAGCGGTTCAAGGAATCCTTGAAAGTGGTTCTGACCAGGGCTTTCAAAGATGACATGCAAGCTAGACGCCAGGAAGACAGCGGTAATACTGTCACAGTTGAGACTGTCGTCTGAGGACCACAGAGGGAAATTGTGGACTAAGATGGTGGAACACAGAGAATTTTTACTTTGTGCTTGGAATACAACTGGAGTGTGCCCTAAATATGATACAGAAGGACACTCCACCCCGCATGCATGAGATACTAATTATTGGTGTACCGTATCCTCTGGAAATGCCCAATAGGTGTCGGGCCTTTGTCATTTCTGTGCTTATCAAAACCGCTTTCTGTTCTTCTCAGCTCTTCCAGCAGTGGGGCCTTTGTCATTTCTGTGCTTATCAAAACCGCTTTCTGTTCTTCTCAGCTCTTCCAGCAGCATTTTATCATGAACCATAAACACTACTCCAGCAAGAATATTTACAGACATGTATAGGAAAAGGTAACAAAGCATTTGTTGGGACTTGAGGACACAGCACAGTGTAGTGAGAACAGGGTTTTTGAGTCAGGTTGGCTCTGTCCATTGCTACCTGTGTGACCTCAGGCAAGTGCTTTAACCTCTGGGAGCCTCATTTCCTCACTTATAAAATGGTAACAGTACTAGGCTATCCCTCCCAGCGTTATTGCCACATGGAATGGGAAGATAAGGTATGCAGAGCAGCACCTGGTACATTTTCAATGTCCAATAAGCAGCCGTCTCTCTTTACGCCTTTAAGTGGAAGACAAAACTCATATTTCTGTTTTGCAAAGCACACACACACACACACACACACACACACAGAGCTCTATCATGTACAAATACTGTTGCATGCATTTAAATGTTGAGAGCTTTTCATGGCATGACACCTCTGTTGAAAACACGGGCAGGTGCTGTAATGATCTAACCAGCCATGTGCCAAAGCCTCACTCCAGGCTGGGAAGGAAAACATTTGGCCACTAGTAGAGGAGTTTCTCATGGCTTCCCTTCCCTCTGTGGGAATACTAGATGGAAGGAAAGTCAGGTTTTGAAATCCTTTGACGGCATGTAAGTTGTCACGAGTGGAACTTAATTCATGAGTTCAAGAGGGTAGATTGTGCTTGTGAAGACCCCCCCTCTGTGAAGTGGTGGGTTATTTATGGCCACTAAGTCCTGTCCTGCGGCCAGATGCAGCTCTCTGCACCTCTATGCCTCCTCCTTCTGAGGCATTTGTCTGCCTCATTCTTGGAAAGAGGCTCAGTGGCAGGAGCTAATGGGAATGTGGCCACATCTTGGGGGAACCTGGACATTACTCCTCAAGACGGATCTTTGCATGATTCCTCAGCCTCGTTACTCAGCACTGACCCCAGGCAGGCTCTGCTCTCCCTGCCGTGACCTGCCACCCTCCGACTCCAGGTCTCATGGGGTTTTAGCTGTGAAAACTGTCCTGGCCTATAGACCACATCGCTATGTTTATTCCCCTCTGTCCCTTCTAGGAGCCCGTGCAAACAGCGATGCTCCATGTGATTCTTTGGGGAGTAAATGTTCAAGTCCATAAATGAGCCTGTTAGTATTTATTTGAACTGTTTGTCCTGTAAAGGGTCAGAGAAGCAGGGGCAAAATGGGTCTCCGTTGCTGCCTGCCCCTTCTCCATCTTCTTCCTTTCTCAGAAGAAACGACTGCCCGTAACCAGGGGGGGCTTCACTGCAGGAGACCTGCGAGTCTCTCCCCCTGAGCTGGGACCCCGCCGCCAGCCAAGCTTGGATGCAGGAGGCTTTCCAGGGCGTGACGACATCTGATTCAGAGACGAGGCAGCTTGTTTTCAGGAGCCCAGATGGGGAGTGGAATGGTGACATTTAGAATGATCTTGTTTTGGGTGGAAAACAGAGCATCTCCCCTGGGAAAGAACAGAATCTGGAGATGAGAGCGACTCCCTCTGCTGCCGCAGCTCCCTGCCGGACGCTGGCTTCTGGGTACTGAAAGGATCAGCCTCATCACGTCTCCGAAGGGATCTTGCTCTCAAAAAAGAACCCAAAGACTGTTAGATACAAGGAATTCCTACCCAAGGAAAATACGGAGAACTAATGGGAGGCTCCAATGTATTGCCTTTCTGCAGACAAAGTGGGAAAATTGAATGCGATAATGACTAGAAAAATTCTACTAATCTTTTAAAGAGAAATGCCTTGCAAAGAGGTAGGATCAGAGTTTGGCAGTGCTGTAAAGACAAATTCCTCTCTCTCGTCCCCTAAACCCATTGCCAAAGTGAACTATTAGGTTAAAACTAAAACAAGAAGATTTAAGTAAATTTGCAAATATGGAGAGAAGACCAGAGAATTTATACCCTTTGGGTGTTTAGACAATTTGCCTGAGTCACTGTGGGTTACCAGGTGCCATTTCTGAGAATTCCCTGGGGATGGGGAGCAGGGTGTTGGATATAATGTCTGTCCTTAAGGAAGGGGAAGGGTTTGTAGCATTCATGAATGGCCTTCGCTGCAGAACACCCTGGTGAGACGAGCAAAGATGGGCCAGTAGAAGCCGCCGTGCTCTGTAACAGGAGAGAAGGACGCGGTGACTACAAGTCTAAGCTACGCACAAATTTATGTCGGCGGAGTGTTGGGAACAGAGTTGTGCAGAGTTAGGAAGACAAAATCACATCTTTTGTAGTAAAAAAGGAATGTTTCCTGGAGGTGCCCTTTGGGTTGCTTGAAGGCAGGTGGGATTTCAAGGACTAGGCAGGGAGGGTGGGATTCTGGGCAGAGGATGGACGAGAGGGGGGCAAGGACACAGCTGTCGCCTCTGCCGCGGGCTGGTCGGCGGTGCTGGGAGACGCCTGTCGTCCTGGCGCCCGCCTCTCTCCCTCGGTTGCAGTTGTCCCCGACCCCAGGTGCCACATTCTTCATGTCCCTTGGAGCCCGGCTCCCAGGCGCTCCCCCCCAGCGCCGCTCTTGTCCACGCGGCCTCCCGCGGCCTCTGTCTGTGTCCACTCGGGGGCCCTCAGCGCCTCTCCTTTTTGAGCTGTGCTCTGGGTCTCATCGCAACCTCGACTAAAACCCCACAGTCCCACCATCTGACCGTCGTCCCTGCCCCTCATGTCATTCTTTCTTACTCCCGCCCACCCTGGGTTTCTTTGTCACTGAGACGCCTCATCCCTGAGCACCAGGCTCCCCCCCCCATCTGCAAGTCCCCTTCTGTGTCATCTCTCTCCCTGTCCCGTCAGCCTTCGGGTGTCCCTGCTCCAGTTACTCTCACTATGCTCTGTCATTCTCTTGCCCCCCAGCTCTTCTGTCGCGAAGAGAAGTCCCACAGCCAGTGAGACCAGGAGGTCCCCCACGGCTGCCGTGCGCCCACCCATGGCAGTCCCTCCAAACTCCTCTTTTCTCTCAAAACTCTCTAGCTGGTGTCTTTCCACCCGTCGCTGACCATATCACTGTCTCCTCACTACCTTGAGTCATATATCACAGAGAAAAAATCAAGGCCATTCAGCTGGGACCCCTCCCAGAGCCTCCCTACCATTGACCGTGACCTCAATCAACCCCACGTCATTTTCTCCTGTCTCAAGATTTCCCTCCCCTTCCCAACGTTCCTGTCCGCCAGCCTCCCTGGCAGCAATCTTCCTCCTGTGTCAGCAACCAAAGGTCATTTTCTCTTTAAGTAAAAGCCCAGTCGTCACAGTGGTCTACAAGGTCCTGCGTGATCTGGCCCCTGTCAGCTCTCGGCTCCTCCTGACCCTCTCCCCTCGCTCTCTCTTCAGCCACACCGGCCTCCTCGCAAGTCTTCAAATCCTTGAAAATGCCAAGGGTGCAGTGTTCCTTCCACCTGGAAAGTCCTGGCCCCGGTCTCCGTGCCTTCCTCCCTTCCCTCGGGCTTCTGAGCAGGTGTCACCTCAGCAGGGGCTCTCCCCTCAGCCCATTCCCTCCCCTGGCCACTGGCCACCATTGTCCTGTTCTGTATTGATTCATGTATTTGTTCATTCCCGTCTCTTCCCCTAGAACACCAGCTCCTCCAGGGCAGGGACCAGGGACGTGCTGAGCTGACAGCTCTGGCCCTGCACCTGGAGTGGTGCGTGGGACTCGCTTGCTGCGAGCATGAACCCACTGCTCTCCTCCTGGGCTGTTTCTCTTGCACATATAAACAGGCTTCAATTGTTCCCCTCTTCAAACAAACAACCAAAAATCAAAAGCATGTGGCGTTGTAACACCGAGGCCAATGGTTCAGTTCCCCGTACCGGCCAGCTGCCAAAAACCAAAAACAAAAACAGAAGAAACAAAAATCGAAAGCCATTCTTTGCCCTACCGTCTTCCAGACCACTTCCACACTCACCTTCTCCACCGCAATTCACCCCGACGCCCTGCCAGCTGGCCTGGCCACCACGTTGAAATTGGCCCAGCCAGGCACACGAGTGGCTTCCACATTGCTGGATCTGATGGGCTCCCTTCCACCTACCCCTTCGTGGCATTTGACGCAGTTGACCGCACTCTTCCAAGGATCTCTCTTTTCTTGGATGCTAGTTTCCTACTTTTTTCTCTATCTCTCCCTGAATCCTATTCTGCCGATTTGGAGTCTTCTGTCCCTTTTGCCGTGAGCACCTCCCTTAAATGGTCACATTTTCCACGATTCTGTGGCAGGGCCTGGGCTCTTCTCTTTCTGAGAGCTCTCTCTGAGTGTCCTGGTCCATAATCACCTACATATAATGACCCCCAAATCTATACTGACTGGCCAGAACTCTTTGCTGGGCTCCAGTGCTGTGTATCCAACCCCCTAACAAACGTTTTGACCTGATTCCCTGCAAGCACTTCAAACGCAACCCCTTTGTTTCCCCAGCGCTGTCCCATGTTCCTTATTCAGCAAATGACTCCACTAGTCCCCCTATCATTCAGTCTGTGCTCTTCCCTGTGTGCAGTTTGCTCTTCCCACTTTCAACCCAGCAAACTCCATTTATCCATCTATATCCAGTCACATGCCAGTGACTCAGGAGAGCGTCCTGGAGGCTGAGGTCCCGGATACCCACTGCATGCCTTCTCTTCCCCAAACTTTCCATATCTCTCCCCCTTCCTCACTCTCAGCTGATGGCTTGCTTCCCTTTACACAAGGAGAATAGAAACAACTGGAAGGACTGTTCCACTCATCCCCGCCATCACCTGCACCGATCTAGCTGCTTCTCTCCACCGTGGGCTTCTCCCCCTACTCTGCTGGAACTTGCTGTGTTCCTGGCTAAGGTGAGCCCCTGGCAAAGGTGCTCGACTCCCTTCCCCTATTGCCTGCTCTGTGGCATTTCTCCAGCAATTCCCTCTCCGTCCTGCATCATCAACTTCAGTCCAGGCCAAGGAGAGTCATTTCCAGGAAGCAGGATGGGGGAAAGCTGGTGAACGGCATCATTGGTCTGGACTAGCCTGCTGTCTGCTGCACGTAGGGGTTGTTTCTCTGTAGACGACACTGTATGCACTGAGATGAGTCACTGGAGAGACACCAGCAGAACCATGTCATTCCTCCCCTTCCCTGTGCCCACAGTCCCCAGTGCCTGATGGAGATGGAGATGGCATGGTTGGTCGCCTTCATGGAGTTGTTTAAAGAGCACCTGGAACATGCCTTATGGGGCCCCTACAATTTCTCCACCAGAAAAATAATTCCTTTAGATTAAATTTTGTATTTTCACTCAACCCCTTCTAAAATTACAAATTTTTCCTAGAAGGGACAACACATCAAGTCATGTATAATTTTTCCTGTGCTTTTTCTCATGGAGAGCAACACTACGAGACGAGACACCAGGTGTTCCGACTGCTGATCGGGGGGTGGGAGAGCGGGCAGTGGGGAGGAAGGAAGGAGGAGGCGGGAGCAATAAAGCCTTGGTCACTTGATTCCACATACGGGAGGCGTCTTTTCTTTTTATCTAACGTTCCATTCCTTAACATTTTGAGGTTGTGCAGGAAACAAAAATCCTTATAATATGAAAGCATTAATTAACAAATGTATCACTCAGAAAATTGGTTCCCATCAGTCTTTCCTCTCTGCTTAGCACTAGGTTCCCTGCCTCATCAACATTTTTGTGGGTCCGTCTTGTGACTCTTGAGAGTCAACATAAACACGACGTACACTGACCTCCAGGTTAAGTTGGCAGTCTTTCAAAACATTCAGTCTTCGGGCCGTCCCGGTGGCGCACTGGAGAGTGCGCCGCTTGGGAGTGCGGCGGCGCTCTGAGGGTTCGGATCCCATGTGGAGACCGGTTCCCGCTCACTGGCTGAGCGAGGTGTGGGCGCGACACCGAGGGTTGCAATCCCGTTACCAGTCAGTAAAAAAAAAAAAAAAAAATTCAGTCTTCTGCGATGTTGGTAAGACAGGTGTCACAGAACTGCTGAAGTAACACTGCAGTCCACTGATGCAAGAGCATGGAGCAGAGTTAGACCAGTTAGCAGCTGAATCAGAGGAAAATAAACAAGGTTGGCAACGAGATCGGGGCTTCCAAGAAAGAAAGATTTGAACATCAAATGTTTAAGAGAGGTTCTTGGAAAAACTGATGAAGTCTTCAGGCATTTTTGCAAAAATTACCCTCTGTTTTATTTTATTTTTTTATTTTTTTGGTTTTTTGGCTGGCTGGGCCGTCACCCTCGACCTTGTGTTACAACGCCATGCTGTAACCAACTGTGCTAACCAGCCAGCCCTAAAATTACCCACTTTTTGATATTCAACACAATTAATCATTAAGTAAAGGATGTTATTTCATTGTATTATACAATCTCAACATAAAAATTGTGCCAAAAATGCCCCTCTATTTTATGGCTTA
>NW_007730214.1:33616-35551 GCF_000696425.1 Galeopterus variegatus
AATTACCCACTTTTTGATATTCAACACAATTAATCATTAAGTAAAGGATGTTATTTCATTGTATTATACAATCTCAACATAAAAATTGTGCCAAAAATGCCCCTCTATTTTATGGCTTAAAACAACAATAAGTTGTTGTTTCCCGAGGCTGCATGGGTTGATGAAACTCAGCTTCTCACTTGGCGTCTCTTGCAGTCAGATGTGGGCTGAGGCTGGCAGGGCATCCGCGATGGCACGCCCACGTGGCTGGTTGTTGGCTGTGGCTCATCTGGAGAAGTCAGAGTTTTGACACAGGCCCCTTGATGTGGCTTAAATTTCTTACAAGATGGTGACTGTGTTCTGAGGGGAAGCCTCCTGAGAATGGGCTTTCCCAAGAGGCCGAAAATCAACTATTGAGTCCTCATTTGTTTAAAATATTTGACATGTGGTTGAAATTACATTTTGGTAAAAGCACAATAAAAAGCTTCCCCCCCCTCCTCATTTTAATTTCACTTTTTTTTAAGGCTTTACTGTGAAATTTTGGTATTTATTTTAACAAGATTTCCTTTTAACAAACTTTTACTAAAACTAGTCTTCCCTGAATAAGGAGGCCCTTTTGCACTAATTATTTTAAAGGGTGCACACATGAGGGTGACCACAGAGGGTTGAATTGTCAAAGCAGATTCAATGTGAGTTACAGACCTTACCCAACACAAAACTAATGAATTAAATGATAAGAAGCAAGTGCAAGGCACCAATGAAACATTCTTTTCTGGAGGAGCCAAAACTTGAAGATGCAGTTCCCAAAGATGTCCTCTTCTTCTACGTTAGAACATATTTTAGTTTCAGATTGACTTGAGCAGTGTATATAGATGCTGTTCTCAAAGGAAGCTGGTTAGGTTTGGGGGTGCCTCTGTTTTGGGCTGTGTTAATTATACAGGTAGAAAATACTTAAGCGACTTCTCAGCCTTTCATGCCCTGTAAATGTATAAATCCTAAATTTATTTACAATAAACAATCTTGACAGATCAGGTATGTCCTGCTGAAAATAGACTAGGTTCTTGAGTATAATATTTTTACAAAGCGGTCTGACTGAGGTCTTCAGAGTCTTTGTAAGGAGTGCTAGTTTAGGTCATTCATCCCCCCAGGCATTCCTGTAGGGAAGGAGCGAGTGTAGGCTTATCGATAATACTCCCTTTGTGGCACCTTTCAGCCAACACCAGACTGTAAATGCCTGAGGCAGAGACCTTACTGGGGAACACTGGGAGGAATACTGAACTTGGAGTGAGATGCCTGCCTATCTACTTATTAGCTGTGTGAGAGTCGACTAATCAACCTCTGTGACTCTTAGTTACTGTATCTTTACAACTGGTGGCTTAGTTGAAGTTTCCCCCCAAAGCAGATCCCAAGACAGGGATTTGGTGCAAGTAATTTATTTAGGAGTCATTCCAAGGAAGCCGGGACAAAGCAGGGAATTCAGAAAAGGAACAGAGGAAGCCAACCCAGGACAGTGAGGACCCATCTCAGAAGTACCCTCCTGACCCCCCACCTCCTACCCCTCATAGTGGAGGGTCACTCTCCTGGTGTGATGTCCCAGATATTCCAGGCCTGCCCTGTGCCCGGGCTGAGCACGGCCCACAAGTGGAGAACACCAAGCCGGAGCAACACAGGGAGCCAAAGGCAGGTACAGGACCCGCCTGCAGATGACCTCAGGGGTGGCTTCAGGGCTGACCAACAGCATCTGCTATAATGAGATAAAAATAACCTAGCCTAGAAAGTAGCTGTGCCAAGTAAATGAAATAACCCACATGGAAACTCTGTGAATAGTGGAAATCATCAATCAGAAGTTAGTTATTCCTTGAAGACATTATGCTAAGTGAAGTAAGCCAGGCACGAAAGAACAAATACTGTAGGATTCCACTCATAGGGGGTACCTAGAGTGGTCAGTCATAGACA
>NW_007730214.1:35711-36677 GCF_000696425.1 Galeopterus variegatus
GTAGCTGTGCCAAGTAAATGAAATAACCCACATGGAAACTCTGTGAATAGTGGAAATCATCGATCAGAAGTTAGTTATTCCTTGAAGACATTATGCTAAGTGAAGTAAGCCAGGCACAAAAGAACAAATACTGTAGGATTCCACTCATAGGGGGTACCTAGAGTGGTCAGTCATAGACAGGAGGTAGGATGGAGGTTGCCAGGGGCTGGGGGAGGAGGGAATGGAGAGTTTGTATTTGATGGGTACAGAGTTTCAGTCTGGAAAGATGAAAAAGTTCTGGAGATCTGTTGCCCAGCAATGTGCATATAGTTAGCCCTACTATAATGTACGCTTAAAAAATGGTTAAAATGGTAAATTTTACATGGTGCATAAAAAAAAAATTAGTTGTTATGCTTTCAAGGCACTAGCAGTGTTCTCAGCATGCTTGGCAGCACCTGGCCCATCCTCCAGCGAGGGCAGTGCTAGCAGCAGCTCGGTGAAAGTGCAATGACAGGAGGCTCGTGAAACAGCACGTCAGCATCTGTATGTTCAAGCGAGTCTGCTCTGAAGCAGCCATACGCAATCTGATGGAGCAGCTGCAAGGGCCACACAGTAGCCATTTTTGGCTTTGCAGGCTGGACATTCTGTGTCACAATGACTCAGCTCTGTGGTTGATTCACAAAAGTGGCCATAGAAAATACCTAAATGAATCAGGATGGCTGCACTCCAAAAAAACTATTTCATTTAAAATAAAAATTGAATTTCATGTACATTTCATGTGTTATACAAATTCTGCTCCCATCCCCCAACCATTTAAAAATGTAAAAAATACAAAAACAAAAAACTATTCTTAGCTTGCAGGCTGTCCAAAACCAGGTGACAGCCAGATTTGGCCATGGCTGTACTTTGCCACCCCTGGCCTCAAATGTTTTGGGAATGCCCCTTCTGGAATTTTCTTCAGTGGGGTTCAGCACATCTGTTTGGCAA
>NW_007730214.1:37397-38232 GCF_000696425.1 Galeopterus variegatus
AGACAGCTAAAAACATTCCTTAAAACACATAAAACAAAATAATGGCACAATGAAACAAAACATCATAAAAAATCCTTCAGGCTTATTAGCTCTGGTTGAATATGGTTGAATGTTTAAGGGAATCAAATTGAGCTGCTGAGCACATTCTGTCTTTCTTCTTCCAACAACAGAGAAAATAGATTAGGCTGTGGGGGGCAGAGAGGCAATTTTCTCTTCTGCATCTGACTGAGCTAGGGACTCACTAACCCAGTGAGTGCATGACAAAGGTGATTGCATTTTTGGAGGGTGTAGCACCCCCAAACCTTGCCTTTTTATTTCTACGGACCAAGAACAAGGGTATTTCCCAGTTGAATTTCAGGTTTGAGGGATCTTCTGTTAGACATGTGAAGCCGAAAAATCTATGTTATTTTTACATGGGTAAAGCTTGTGCATCATCCTGGTGGCCCTTCTCAGCCCTCAATGTCCAGCCACTGTTCCTGGGTGATGGAGGACAGTTGCCCAGCATCCTCTCCAGAGTGACTCTCTAGTATCTTCCCTCTTAGACTGCATCTGCTTGCTTTGACTTTTTCTCACAGACTTCATGCCTGACTGCTATGGTCTGAATGTTTGTGTCCTCCAAATTCATATGTTGAAATCCTAACCCCCAATGGGATGGTATGTGGAATGGGGCCTCTGGCAAGTGATTATGTCATGAGGGTGGAATCCTCTTGAATGAGATTAGTGCCCAGAGAACTCTCTCACCCCTTCTGCTATGTGAGGACACAGGGAGAATCTGGTGGCAGTCTGCAACCTGGAAGAGGGCCCTCACCAGGACCAATTTGGCACCCTCATCTCA
>NW_007730214.1:38418-76964 GCF_000696425.1 Galeopterus variegatus
TCTCCAGAGTGACTCTCAAGTATCTTCCCTCTTAGACTGCATCTGCTTGCTTTGACTTTTTCTCACAGACTTCATGCCTGACTGCTATGGTCTGAATGTTTGTGTCCTCCAAATTCATATGTTGAAATCCTAACCCCCAATGGGATGGTATGTGGAATGGGGCCTCTGGCAAGTGATTATGTCATGAGGGTGGAATCCTCTTGAATGAGATTAGTGCCCAGAGAACTCTCTCACCCCTTCTGCTATGTGAGGACATGGGGAGAAGGTGGCAGTCTGCAACCTGGAAGAGGGCCCTCACCAGGACCAATTTGGCACCCTCATCTCAGACTTCCAGCCTCCAGAACTGAGAAATCAATTTCTGTTGTTTACAAGCCACCTAGTCTATGGTACTTTGTTACAGGAGCCCAAATGGACCAAGACACCAACTTTCAATCATTTTCCTTGTTTGTCGTGAATTTGGGGGAACTGAAAAGAGAGAAGACAATGCCAGTGAACTCAAACACCACTGAGGGCGACAGAAATATTAGATCCCTCAGGGCCCTTGCATGTCCCCTCCCACACAGACAGCAGCACTGTAGCTAAGGGAACAAAACCGTACTGCTGGGGAAGTGGCCTGCAGGACCTGATGAGCCCATGCCTCTCTCAGATGACAAGAGATGACCCCAAATGACCACAGGTGCTCATCAAGGCTTGTCTGAGTCGAGTAACAGGACCGATGGGGAAAACGAGGCAGAAAATGATATCTTGGAGTTTGGAGTGTCTGATGGATGACTGAGATCTTCACAGGGAAAAATTTCTCAGGAAGTGTCCCCAGCAGAGGCCTCTGCCCTTGCCCTGGTTCACAACCTGGGCTAGAACACGGTAGAGTCACATAAGAGTCCCTCCCGCTGTCTGTCAGCAGAAAGGGTCCGAATGAGGTAAGTGCGGATTAAGAGCAAGTGTTTTGAAAACTGTGTAGCAGTTGGACAGAATAATTTCATGACTGTTGTATCTAGGAGTGTGTGATGGATGACTGAGATCTTCACAGGGAAAAATTTCTCAGGAAGTGTCCCCAGCAGAGGCCTCTGCCCTTGCCCTGGTTCACAACCTGGGCTAAAACACGGTAGAGTCACATAAGAGTCCCTCTCGCTGTCTGTCGGCAGAAAGGGTCCGAATGAGGTAAGTGTGGACTGAGAGCAAGTGTTTTGAAAACTGTGTAGCAGTTGGACAGAATAATTTCATGACTGTTGTATCTAATACTTAAAATATTGGACTTGTATTTTGTATGACTTTGTCTTTTAATTTCTTACTTAACTTATTTTTATTATATTTTCCAAAAGCAATGATCTGCAGTGGACTGGGGACAGAAGCAAATGCAAAGCATCCCTCATCACAGATTGTTTGGGAAGCGCTGCTCTAGGCCCATGAGCCTGGATGGGCTCTTTTCTCTTTTCTCTTCCAGGGAGCTGTACTCACCTGCAAAGGATGCTATTGTACAAGGGTACTTCCAAAGGTTTGTGGGAAAATAGAATTAAAAGGTAATATAAACCTTTTCATGAACTTTATGAAGTACCCTCATATTATGTGGTATTGTGTTGTACAGTGTTGTACTGTATTGTATTATTATTATTTTTTATCCTCTGTGTGCAAACACACTGTGTTATGTTGCATTGTGTTGTATTTTATTATGTTGTATTGTATTGCATTGTATTGTATTGTATTGTGTTGTGTTGCACTGACCTGTGTTGTATTATGCTCTATTGTATTGTGTTGTATTGTATTGCATTATGTTGTATTATGTTGTATTGTGTTGTGTTGTATTATACTATGTCGTGTTGCATTGCTTTGTATTGTGCTATATTGTGTTATATTTTGTTATGTTGACTTGTATGGTACTGTCGTGTATGGTACTGTTACGTTGTATGCTATGTCTGAAGATAAGCTGTCATCGATGACCTAAAGAAAGAAAAGTTTCTAGATTTTTATCAAGGAGGCTGAGTCACCTCATCAAGCAAAGTTCAGCCAGGTTGCTATTGCTGACTCTGTCCTGCACTGCCCTGGAGGCTATGCTGTTGCTGCCTGCTGCCTCTGCATGTCATCATGATTACATTCTAATCACTTACTTGTCTACACAAAGTCCTGGGTGAGACTGCAGTTGGAAATGTCAAGTTGACACACTTTGGTCCCAGCTGCCACAGGACAGGAAGAGGTAAGAACATCTCAGCCTTTCCTCCCTCTTCCTTGTGAGGGCTGAGCCTCTACATTCCACAAATACTGCACAGAATGGGTGCTGGGTGCTGGGGCTCTCCAAAATGACCAGTGTCCACTGTGGTCCATACCTCTGGCTACCCAGCACCCCGCACGTGCTCCTCTCCCCCTGCTTAAACTCCCCGCCTAATGATTACCCTCTTCCAACATCCCCAGCTCAAAGTGTTTTCAGTTATTGCGTCCAGATCCAGGTCTAAAGTGACTGGGTGACGTCCATTTCTCTTCCTTTCTCTTGCCCTGGAATCCTTTCTCTAGATTTAGGAGGGGAGCAACACCATAGGAAACCCTAAAAAGAAATAAATTGCAGGGTAGCAAATATCTATCATCTCGTAATTAGCTTCCGAAAAATTAAGATATTTTTCATTCCATTTACATTCCATTGAACATCAATCTGCACAACAAAAATGATGGGTTCTATGGGACCGTCTTTGCATGACTTACATGTAAGTGAGTCAATGAGTAATACAAAATTACATAAGGACAGGCTGTGTGCATTTTTTCAATTCCGTGATTTTTCACAAGAAATTAAGGGGACGATCTTCCTTATTGTTTGTAGATCCCTGGGTAGTTTTAAGGTTGGGAATATATGGGACTGTCTCTGTTTTAAACACAGGGGGGAGGGTTGATTTTGCACGATGAATTTTCTGTATCTCTTATAGCAATATTCTCTTCTGACTGCATGTGAGTTCAGAAGTAAGAGCAATTAGCCATAGTTATGAGACTTTAATTGCATAAATAATGATGCCTACCTTGTGAAAAGTAGAGACTAATACTAACTCAAATAGCCATTTACTATGTGCCGGGCGCTTTTCTCAGGGCTTCGTGTGCTTACCCCATCTATTACTCATGCCTTGTCAGCATCTGTTTTACAGACCAACCTCCTAAATCCAGTTCATGGTAGAACCAGAATTCAAACTGTGACAGTGCAGAGCATGCTGTTCATTTTATTCAAATATTAGATTTCTTCCTATATTGACCAAAGAGGCGCTTTCACTGTTTGTCCTGAAAAAGAAGTTGAAAAATGCATGTCAGGTGGATGACATCAGGAATCCCTTGGGGAAGATTAAGGTGCTCCTTCAAGCATACATCTTTAAGAGATAAATAGTGTAGTAGAGTTTAGCTCTTAAGAACGCGAAATCTTGATGTTCTGGCTCTTTACTTCCCCTGTCCCTCCTCCAGCCCCGCTGCTGCAATTTGGTATGTTATGGTTAAACTTTACAGAAGAAGTGGAACTGGGATGGCTCCAGTGTTCTCATTTCAGGTTTTAAAGGGAGGCTCTGCGTTAAGCTGCACTAGCACTTCCTTCAAGCAGAGGAACCCGGCTAGTGGAGGACTGAGCACTGGGGCCTGCGCACTATTTCTAGGGAGAATCTGGAAATTCCTGCCTCGTGAGTCATTCTCACCTGGTGGTAGTTCTTACTGCAGACGGATCCTGTGGTCCTGTGTCTTGAGGGAAGCAAACGACATAAATGTTCCAGAGCAGAACCTGGCAAGTTGGAGGGTACAGAATGAAAATATAAGACAGATGGGCTTGGAAACAGGAAGGACAGTTCTAAAGCATCTCAGGAAGAAGAGAAGAAAAATTAGATGATAAAGCATAAGGCTAAAGGACATGACAAGACACTCAAGCAATGAACTAAGAAGAATGAAGTTGCTTTGAGAGTGATAAAAATTAACAGCAGACAAAATTATGAATAAAAATGAATTATGTAATAATTAGCAGGTAACTACGTTTTCTTTCATCAAAGAGCTTAAATGTTTTAGAACAGATAGGAAGTCTTTATGTACCCTACCCCACTCCCCATTTTTGGAGCCCCTTCCCTTTCCAGAATGATCCAGGCTTACCCACCCTTTAAACCTCAGTGGCAGGTGTCTGGAGAGGCCTCATCTTCAACAGATTTGTCACTCAATAAATGCTGAAGGGATGAACAAGAAAGCTTCCACACAGAACCATGAACAAATAAGGGCTGCCCCAGTAGCTCCTTTTGTGTGCCCCACTCAGATTCTTCTTTGGGACATTTCTTCAAGGCAGCCATGACGTCCACACTGAATCTACTTACACCTGCATCAGTCACTACCCGAATTTTCTCGTTATCACTCTCTTGCAGTTAACATTTTGCCACACGTGTATGCTGCATAAAAGATAGTTTATTTTTGTGTGCTTTAAGCTCCATAAAGCTTCTTATTCTATTCTTATTCATATTCTATTCTTTGTGGTTCTCTGCAAATTTTTTGTTCATTCAGCTTTACGTTGAGTGATTCACCTATGTTGTTTTGTGTACTTTAGTTCATTTATTTTGACTGCTGAAATATATCCCCCTGGATAAATACATCATATTTTATTTATCCTCTTGTTGGTGGACTGTTCACAGTTTTTTAAAACTGAAAACATTGCTGTTTAAAAACTTCTCAATACACGTCTCTTCG
Organism: Galeopterus variegatus; assembly: GCF_000696425.1. Classification (NCBI taxonomy): domain Eukaryota; kingdom Metazoa; phylum Chordata; class Mammalia; order Dermoptera; family Cynocephalidae; genus Galeopterus; species Galeopterus variegatus. The sequence continues at coordinate 43,093 of NW_007730214.1, forward strand.
TACACTTGTATAAGAATTTCTCTTGGGTATATGCCTAGGAGCAGGATTGCTGGGTCAGGTTTACAAAATAATACCAAAGTGTTACCTGAAATGGGCAGGTCAGGTGGAGGGAACAAATTTACGCTGTCATCAGCCAAATGTGAGTCCAGTTGATTCACGTCCTCTCTATGCTTCTCAATGTCTGCCAGTCTAGAGGGGATGAAATGATGTATTATTGCGTTTACCAGATTTCTAAAGATGTTGAGCATCTTTTTATGATTATTGGCCATACATGCTACACTGGATTGAATAATGTCCCCGCCTCCACCAAAACTCATGTCCACCTGGAACCTCAGAATGTGACCTTATTTGGCAATAGGGTCTTTAAATTATGATGAAGTCATGCTGGATTAGGGTGAACCCTAAACCCAATGACTGGTGTCCTTAAAAAGGGCCATGTGAAAACAGACACATACAGAAGGAAGATGGCCACATGAAAACAGAAGCATATGTTGGAGCGACGTGTCTGCATGCCAAGGAACGCCAAAGCTCTCCAGCAACCACCAGTCGCTGCCAGTGCTCTGCCCAAATCCCTCTGGATTCCTTCACACTCTCCATTGCACTGCAGCTTTTCCTGGGAATACTTCCTAGTAAATCACTTTCACATGTATCCCTGTCCTGGGGTCTTCTATTTTAAAACTTTGACATCCCACATACATTTTAGAATATTTTTTCAGGTTACATAAAAATCCTGTTAAGATTTTGCTTGGAATTATATAGAACACATACATCAGTTTTGGGAGAGAATTATGCCTTGTGATATTAAATATTTTTTACACATAAATATAAAGTTATTATCCCATTTATAGTTCTTTTTAAGTAACTTTCAATAGTTTTTATAATTTTCTGAGTAACAGGCTTGCACATATTTTATTAGATTTATTTCTAAATACCCTATAGTTTTTGTTGCTTTTGTAGATAGTGGGGGTTTTGTTTTGTTTTAATTTTGCTTCCTAACTGTTGCTAATATATAGAAATGCAATTTATTTTTATTCTTGCACCTATTTTTTTTTGTGTGTGTAATTTTTAGTTAAATTCTGGACATTGTATATAAGAAATGTGTGTCAGGATCCCTCTGTCAAACTAGTAAAACCCATGGACTCCTTAGAAGATTACTTTTATTTTATTTATTAATTTTTATTTTTGTGACAGCTGACTGGTACAGGGATCAAACCCTGGACCCTGGTGTTTTTAGTACCGTGCTCTAACCAACTGAGCTAACTGGCCAGCCCTAGAAGATTATTTTTAAAAGCAGAAAATAAAATGCATGAGATTACAAAGAAGCCAATTATATTAAAATGCAACCCTATCCACAGATACTTTGGGGATCTATAGACCCCAGTTAAAAATGCCCTCCAAGGGGGTTTACTACAAACTTTGGTTTGGCAAACAGAGTGGAGTTTGATCACTTGAATCAGGAGCTGGGCTGACTGAGGCTGAACTGTGTATCGGAAGGCTTTGTCTACCTCTGGTTTGCACTCCCCTGCAAGAACGCACCTCCAAGAGTCCCCATTAGGCACTCCTAATTAACTTTAATGTTAGATAACTTTTAATCAAGATACAATCCCAACCACCCAGCGCTTTAGAGCATAATATGTTTGACAGAGGCAAATACATTTGCACAGATAATAGCCTCAGACAGATTGTAGATATCAAGACATTTAATCATAGGGTTCTGACATTTAAGAACTTGGGGGGTTGGAGTTTTATTGGCATTCAAAGATAAACAGAGCTTAGTAAGGCAAATAAATTATTCTTTCATTTTCTGCTGAAAAGGCTGTAAATAGCATTTTGCAAGTTCTGTCATCTTTTCATGAGGAACATTAACTGTTCCTCTAGCATAATATTTTTGTGAAGTAAAGAGCATTTATAAATGTATTTATTTATTTCCAAATAAGAAGACAAATGAAAGATCAGAGGCCAGTTGTCTTTCATCCTTTCTTACCATCCATCACCCCAAAATTTTTTAAAGATATTTTAAATTGTAGAGTTTTGACCTCTTAGTTAATTTACATTGTGTTTTGGCAACAAAAGCGTTATCTAATAGTGTAGCCTCCTTCTACTAAATAGAGTTCTTGAAGGGAAAAAACCCTCAGTATGTAAATTTAGAAATTTTCAATGTTTAGTTAAGCAGGAACTTTTTTTCCTTTTGATATATATATATATATATATATATATATATATATATATATATTTTTTTTTTGCAGGCTTTACTGAAACCGGAGCTTTACATTCTTGTTAAAAAGAAACAACAATAAATATACTATAATACTTTCCATATCACATTACTTCAATTGCTTGAGGTCAGCTGGAAGAAAAATTCAGTCCTCTGTAGCATGTGGCTTTAAGTAAGTGGTCATTATAATTCTCCAGCTTATCTACTCAAATTAGTTTAAACATTTCTTGAGCATTTTCTACATGTCATGCACTGTGCTAAGCGTAAATACTGTGGTCCTGGTTCAGAGATTCTAAATTTCATACCAAGCTTGAGTGTAAGCACTCCAGGATTGCTCTGTGCTAAGCATGCCAACAAGTCAGGGGCTCAAAAACAAAGTAAAACCAAAAACATTTAAATGAAACATTTATTTTCAATAAACTTATTTAGCATTTTGCATTCAGAAGAATCTAGAAACTATTTTTACTTTCAGCATACATATAAGTCTGGAGTTTTACAGTTTAGTATTGTTCTTGTTTTGAAGTTCATAGAGGGCAGCTGGTGGGTATCATAATCTTTTCAGTGCTTGAGACAACTAGGGTCTGAAAGTAGTTTGCATTTTAAGGTCTGACTTTGCAAACTTGGTTGAGCGAAGCTTAGAAGATGGAAGACAGGATATCTTATTCACCCTGCTTGCTTCTCCTCCCCCAACACACCCTCTCCCCAGAATTCCTTGCACCAGGTATAAGAAACTCAAGGAGCTAGTGGACAGATTTGACAGAGGACATGGTGATTTGAAGGGGATCAATGTCTTCCCAAGAGTTTGGACTGGGCAGAAAGAGTGAAGAGAAAGTTCTTCCATGATGTGATGTGGACTGTTGTGGTCAGTTCAAGGATTTCAAGGCTGATTAAGGAAGAGGCGGGACCACAAGGTGGCAGGGTTATACAACAAGGTCCATCGGGTGTGCCTGGACAGGGCTGCTTCAGAGGGCAGCTCCCTCACAGCAGCAGACCTTCTAGAGGCAGTGGTATGGGGCCACCACCCAGAGGGCAAGAGGACACAGGAACTCCTGGTGGGGAGAAGGGAGTCAGAGAGGGAGCTTGTGTGTCTAGGTGCTGTCAACAAGGTGGGAGTCTCTGGGCCAGACAATCCCAAAGGGCCACAGCAGTTTAGGATCTGTGACAGTTAATTTTATGCATCAGTTTGACTAGATCATGGGGTGCCCAGGTAATTGGTTAAACATTATTCTATTGTGTTTGTGAGGGTGTTTCTGGATGAGATTAATATTTGAATCAGTAGACTGAGTTGAGCAAAGTACCTTCCCCATGTGGATGGGCCCCATGCAATCTGTTGGCGGCCTAAATAGAACAAAAAAAGGCCGAGTAAGGGAGGATTCACTGTTTCTGCCTGACTGTCTTTGAGCCGGGACATTGGTCCTCTTCTGCCTTAGGACTCAGACTGAAACTTAAACCATCAGCTCTCCTGGGTCTCCAGCTTGCCAACTGCACATTGTGGGACTTCAAAGCCTTCATAACCATACGAGCCAATTCCTTACAATAAATCTCTCCCTCTTGTTTTCTCTCTGCCTCTCTCTCTCTCTCTGTTTCTCTCTCTGTGTATATATACATGAGGGGACTTTTAAAAAGTTCATAGAAAGAGTCATATTATCTTCCAATTCTATTTTGCCACAAACTTCTTGTAGTACACTTGTATATGTCTATATGTATTTATGTGTGTGCCACACGTATGAATGTGTGCATGGATTCTATTGGTTCTGTTTCTCTAGAGAGCCCAGACTAGTACAAGGTCTTTTAGAGTGACAGGGTTTGTCTTACCGATGGCTAGCAGATGTTGGCCACAATTTCATGGGGTATGTAAAGTAAGTAGGCTCTAAATGGCTAAAACTATATTTCTGTGGACTATACTTTTGATTTATTTATTTTGGCATATGAAAATTTATTACCACTGTGTTTTCACCACCAACATTTATGATCTTGGTCTTTCCTTCTCGACTTTGTATGGGGCCAAACGGAGACACTGGCTACTTTGACAGCCTTGAAGAGAACTCCAGCAATGTCACGAACAGCATGGCTTTTTCAACCCAACCCAGCAACCAGAACGTCATCATTTACCACAGCAAAGCTCAAGCCACCACCATCTGGTACAAAGGCCGTGGTTTTCTCATCATTGTTGACGAGCAGGACCCTGACACTCTTCCTGATGACAGAATTTGGCTGTTGGCTTCAATCCCTACTTTTTCCAGCATAATTCCTTTTGCATGGGAAGCACCTCCAGAAGGATTGGACTTCGGGGCTGTGTGCAGATGGGCTTTCTTGTACCATGTTCCATGCCACTTCTGGTCCTGTCAATGACTACGGAACTTCTTGGCAGTATGAAGACCCTGACATTGCCATCTTGCCAGTGCCACGAGCCTGAGCGGACGACTGGGCTATAGTTAAAGCAATCAAATGTGTGGAAACTCGAGTTTGTTGCCAGTGGGCTTTGAGCTAAGGGTCTCAGCCTGCTATGAAGGCGTAAACATCATGGGGGCCACTGTTGACCAATACACAGGGGCTAGCTCTGATCCATTTATATAACAACTATGGAGGAAAAAGAGGAGGGTCCCCCATTAATGAATGTCTCAATAGCTATCCGTGCTTTCCCTAACTCTGGGCTTCTTCCTGTTAGGGGGCAATGAGCTGGGGGCCTTATATTTCAAGTGAACCCTTGACAAACCTCTTGGCCTGGCTCATCCACACCACACCAGCCTGGAGCAGGAGGCTCAGGCAACAACAGCGATGCTAACAAAAATAGCGGGTCCTCTTGGCCACCATCCACGTCGTCACTTTTCCCTGGCAGAGTGCCGGGTGGTTCCACTTCAGTGCTCCTATCGCAGCCACTGGTGTGTTGACTTAATAATGTTTACCTTTTTTCCTGCTTAAAAGATGCTAAAGCTTATTATTATAAAGGGTCTGGGAAGTAGAAAAATAGAGAGAGAATTAAAAATGATCCATACCAGACATAACTACTAACATTTTGACGTACTTCCTCTTAGTCTTTTGAAAGTTGTATTTATAATATTTAACACCATTACTGTTCTGTATTCAGCTTTTTGCAGCTAAATTAAATCATCTGCTTCTCCTGTGTCATTAAGTGTTTTGGAAGCATCATTTTTAATGCTAGCGTGAAATTGCATTCTAGGGTGGTAGCATAATTTGTCTAATTGTTGGATATTCAGATTGGTTCCTGACCTGCCCATGGGTAACCAGTGCTGCAGTCGCTGCGGGGGTCTGGCGACTCCACTGGAATTGCTCTAGATGGGTTTGGGAAGGGCTTTCTCCCCTGTCACTGCTCATACTTCTATTTTTCTTTATTTTTCTACTGTTTTGGTGTTCATACTTCTTGGCATCAAAGTAGATGAAAGTGCTTTCTCACTTCCTTTCTGCATCTCTGATTTTACCACATTTCATTAACCTCATTCTATCAAGAGGGTAGAAGCCCTCTCTCTGAGAAATGTTGAAGCTTCCAAAGCCAAAAAACCAAACTTGTTCAGAAAAGGAGAGAAGGGCTGGGCTGACAGGAAGTTTGCAGGGGTGTCAACTGAGGTCCCATTTCAACAAGGACACTGCACAAACATGTGCTGTGTTCATGCTGAGTTCCTGTGAGAGCCCATGGGGGGCCACCTCCCACCCATTAGGATGGCTAATGGGTTCCAGTTGCTGGTGGGAATATAAAAGGTGCAGCCACTGTGGAAAACAGCCTGGTGGTTCCTCAGAAAGTTAAACGTAGAATTACCATATAATCCAGCAGTGCCTCTCCTGGTATATACCCCAAAGAACTGAAAGCAGGGACTTGAACAGACACTCATATATCGTGTGCATAGCAGTTGTATTCACGGTAGCCAAAAGGTGGAAATAAACCACATTCCCATCGAGGTATAAGTGAGTAAGCAAAACGTGGGACGTATGTAATATATATAGTGGAAGACTATTCAGCCTTAAAAAGGAAGGAAACTCTGACAGATGCTACAGCATGGATGGTCCTTGAGGACAGTATGCTAAGTGAAAAAGCAAAAAAGCAAATACTGCATGATTCCGCTTCTATAAGGTATTTGGAGTGGTCGAATTCGTACAGACGGAAAATCGAGGGGAGGTTGCCAGGGGCTGGGGGCCGAGGGAGAGGGGAGTCAGTGTTTAATGGGTATAAAGCTTCAGTTCCTTAAGATGAAAACGAGTTCTGGAGACGGATGGTGGTGATAGCCGCACAACAATGTGAATGTGCTTAACACCACTGGACCGCACACTTAAAAGTGGTTAAGACGGTAAATTTATGTTGTGTGTATTCCACTACAATAAAAGCACAGCAGCACACGACGAAGGGGTGCATAGGAGCAGGGGCGGAGCCGGAGGCCGAATCATGTAGGAGAGTGAAAGGCCAAGAAAAAAACAGTCAAGGTTGACTACAAGGCCCCGGACAGGAATTGTGTCCGTCTTGTTCATATTACATCCTCCACCTCTGGAACAGGTCACCCAGCAGGTGTGCACTGCCGAATGAATAAATGAAGGTGGGAAGCACGAACACGACACAGGGGTCCCAGGGCACCCCGGGGCCAGTTAAGTCTCTGCCTCTCTGTCACCAGCTCTCCGTGCTCAGCAAACACGGCTGCTTTGCCACTGGCTGTCCCTTAGCTTCTGCCACCTGGGCGCTCAGGAGAGAAGGCTGCAGGAGGAGGAGCGGGACACGCTCCTTCCTGCTTGCTTCCATGTTTGCTTGTCACCTATGATTCTCACCTGAATGACCCTCTTCCAGCCGTGCTGCTTTACCCTGGCAGCTGCAGGCCCTTCTGCAATAGCAGCTGAGCGCACTTTACGGTTGCTCTGGGGCACCAGCGTCGTCATGCCTACTTCAGACACTGGCACCAGCTGCCAGTGCCCCGCCTGAGAGGCCTGGATCCCAGGACCATGGGCCCCTCCTCCAGATTCATAAGCTTTAATCACGCCAACCCTCCCCTTTGTTCCTTTGCCCTGGGATACCTGATTCCTGCGGTGCCACCTTTGGGGTGCTCTAGTTTTCCTCTTGCACTTTCCATTTAGTTAACAACTTTATACGTAAGTGACATCGCTCAGCTTCAACAGCTGTCCATGTCCAGCAGCTCCTGTTTTGTCGTTGTTTGTGCTTATTGCTGTCGACATATTATAAAGCAAATCCCCAGGTATTGTCTCCCATAAATATTTCCGTATGTATCTTGGAAAGTTTTTCTTCAGCCTAGAAGGGCTGTTCTCTGTCTGAAAAGGTCATGCCCTTCAATGAAGTGAATATCTTTGCAGGAAACAATACTTCAAATGGACGTGAAGGAGAAAGGGACGCACCCGGACGGCCATATCAGAAGCCACTCAGTGACTACTCAGTGGCACGGCAGCTCCTACAGCCAGGTGGCCCGGGCCACTAAGTCTGGAACCCCAGCCTCCCCATCACCTGTGGGGGTGAGTGGCATTTTTACTTGCTAGGGCAGATCGCGTGCATAATTTTCTTGCCCTTTCTGGTCGCACAACATCAGACACAACCCAAACTCCATGCCACCCGCGGTGTGTCGGTGGTTAATCAGCTAGAAATGTCCAAAGTCTCAGTGGCCAACCAACAAGGACTAGTCCCAGGCAACGTGTTCATGTTGGACAGCGCTGATGGTTGCCGCTACTTTAATCTCAGAGACAGGTTTCCAAGCACCACCACTATGAGGCATGAGCAACCTGTATTTGTAAGGTGTATTGACCAGCAATCCAGAAATGCACCAAACCTTTCTCAAATTGAAAACTCGAAAAAAAACAGAGATTGTTGTGAACTTAAAAGACCTTTTGACAAAATGAAAAAAAAAAAGTTAGCTTAACTCTGACTTGGAGGGAGGTTGTGTGGCTCCGCAAAGCAGCCCACGGCTTGGCCCGAGGGCAAAGATCCTGGTTTCACAGATGCAGCTGAAGAGATGCACAGTTCCCCAGCTGTCCCTCTGCCATGATCTATTCAGAACCTTTAGAAAATCTGTGTCACAGCAGATTGGAACTCCAGGGTGATCTCTTTTCCCAATACTGTGTCTCTTTTTTTCTCCTGGATCTGACCTGAAGGGAAACTCACAGCCGGCGTTTCCAATCTCCTGTAAGTTCCACTCAGTGATTGATTAGCGTCATGACTCCGTTAGCATGGTCAGGTGCTTTATGTCTGATCATTCAATATTGGTTTCACTGGGCCACCAAGCAGCCTTCTTTGCCAAATGATCTATAATCTCAATTTTCCTAACTCCACAGGCAGGCAAGCCCTGGACCAGGCGGAACCCTCCCAGGCTGTGCAGCAGGGGCTGGGGGTGGTTTGGAGAAGGCTACAGGTGGCCAAGAGAAGTTAAAGAGGCAGATGATCCCACAGAGGCACTGAAGCAAAGGGCCCAGGGAGGAGTCAGGACCCAGGAACCTGGAGCAAGACAGAGAGGAGTCCCGAACTGGAAGAGGGTTGGGGGGAGCAGCTGGGAACGGAAGAGAGGGTGGGGGATCCCCGGGCAGTTTGGTCGCTCTCTCTGGCGATGCTACATTGATCTGCAAGGCAGTAGGGGATGAAGAACACAGACGTCGGAGACCCGCTGCCTGAGTCCGTGTCTGGCTGTAGCAGCACACTAGCTATTTACTTGGCAATATCTTAACCCCCAAGACTCCGTTGCCTTATCCACCTGCGGTTGCGAGGGTTGAGTGACTTACCACGTGTAAAGCACACAGAAGAGCAGGTGGTATACAGTAAGCTCTGCAGAGAGTCAGCTATTACCACTTTGAAGTCCTCAGAGCCTCAGCTGCAGAGGCATGAGGTGGCTATGGATGTGAAAGTGGCCCAGACTGGCAGCCATACATTAAACACTCACGCAGATTTCACACAGGATATCTCACTGTCACCATGCTCAGGTGGCAGGGCAGTAATGATTACTTTCACTCTACACAGTAGAGGCTGAGGCTCAGAGAAGTTAACTTACTCTGCGTCACATGGCAGGTTGGTGACAGAATTCCCAAGACTTGACTTTGTCTCTACTTTCTCTTTCCTCTACCTGCGACCTCCCTCCTCCCTTGCCTCCTTGGCCTTCATGGAACTGTGGCCGTCCCTAACAGCATGCCTGCTGAAATGGGTATTGATTTAATAAAAAGTGAAACATGAGGCAAGAGGCACATGCCCAACTCTTCTGAGGGCCTGAGCAGTGGCTACCATTCATCAGACCCCTTGCCCCACAGTGTCCCCACTCTGTGGGCACCAGGGCCATGTGGGGCCCTCGTGCAACCACGCTCCGACCTCAGGGGACCATGGGTGGGCTTGACAGAAATCACGTGCTGAAGGAAGGACTCATGCGGGGGACCCCAGCCCAGAGCAACCACTGCTGTACTACCCCAGGGCCCAGCACAAAATGGACCCCTCTAGCTCCTCACGCGTTTATGTGTAAAGGAGGGCATTTGATTACATAATCTCAAAGTTTTCTCCCAGTGAGACAGCCTGCATTTCCATCTCTTTATCTAAAAAGACCCTCAAGAGTTTATATGTATAAAGAGAGAAAAAAAAAAAATAAAAATGAAGGAGGTGGGGGGAAATAGAAACCCTCCAATTTATTTTTCCTTATCAGGTTTATATTTGCTATCTTGTTGTTCTTGATTGTGGGAGTAATTCGAAGCCTCAAATATGCAAAAACCAGTTGGAAATGTTTTAAAAGGGCAGCCAAATAGGCATTTCTCTTCCAAATAACAAGTTTGATTCCACTGGGTTTTTTTTTTTAACTTTTATTTAGCTTCACTAATTATTTAACGTTGATTTTCATGCTCTCTCACTGAAAAAATATTCCTAAATAGGTTAAAAGAACAGAGAAACGAAATCATCCAAAAACATTAGTCATACCATGTGCTCTAGTGATAAGACTCCCGGACTGCAGATGGGAAACAGCTTTGCTTCTGGCCTGCCACGAAGTAGCTGTGTGGCTTTGGAGGTTGTTCAGCCTCTCTGGACCTATTGTTTTCTCTGTCAAATTAAGTGGGTTTGGCTCTCAGGTGGAAAATTATTTTTTAGACGCTCACTTTCTGTCTCCTTTTTTTTTTGATGCAAAATTTTTGTATTTTAAAGGAAAGGTGGCTAGCAAGCCAAACTATTTCGTATCCTCTGTATTAGTTAGCTATTGCTGTGTAACAAATTACTACAAACTTAGCAGCTTAAAACAACACACACTTTTTATCTCAACGTTTCTATGGGCCAGAAGTCTGGGTGTGGTCCAGCTGGGATCTCAGCTTCAGCATATCACCAGGCTGTGGTCAAGGTGTTGACTGGGCTGCAGTATCATCAGAGGCTCAATGGGGGTAAGACCCATTCCCAAGCTCCCTTAGGTTCTTGGCAGAATTCATTTACTTCTTGTTGTAGGATTGAGACTTTGGTTTCTTGCTGGAAGCTACTCTTAGCAATTAGAGGTCACCCATAGTTCCTCACCCCATGGGCTTCTCCACCACAGCCACTGACTTTATGGTAGCTTCTACAGGGCCAGTGAGGGTGAGTCCAGCAATCTTCTAGCAAGATGGAGTCTTTTTTCTTTTTTTGTCAGGATACCTGGCCTGTATGGCGACCCAAACCCTTGACTTTGGTATTATCAACACCACACTCTAACCAACTGAGTTAACTGGCCAGCCCAAGATGGAGTCTTATATACATGGTAACCTAATAGTGGAGAGACATCCAGCACCTTGGCCATATGCTATTAGTTACAAACACATCAAAAGTCCTGCCCACATTCAAGGGAATGTGATTACACAAAGGCATGAACCCAGGAGGTGGGTTTCATGGAGGTCATCCCAGGTCTCTTCACCACATTCTCCATTGGACCTTCTGATGTGACATGTGAATGAATATTTAATATCTTCCCTGTCCCATGTGGTATGTACCTCCAGGTCTTGGGCTGATACTGTGTAATGGTTGTACATACTGTGCAATGGTCTCATCTTGAATTCCTCTTAATTTTATTATAATAATAAGCCTCTGTGGTGAGGTCCAACATAGACTCGCCTTTTATGCAATTCCTGTCTATGGTAAGCATTGTTGTGCCCAGGTTCCAGGGTGTTTGCTTTCACTTGAACACTTGTGTTTACTGGATGGGTTTCCCTTGGGCAAAACTGTAGCCCAGGAAACATGGCAGCCTGGTTGGGTTAGTGTGTCTTTGTGTTTATCCATTTGTGGGACCATCCTATTGGCAGGACACTTCAGTAGAATGCCTTTGTCAACAGGGTGCTCTGAGTCCCGGGTCACTGAATGGATGCTTATATGTCCTCCACTTTCACTACGCCGGAAGAGTGGTGGTTTGTGATGGTAGTCTGAAATCCTCATCTTTAATTTCCCATGCTTTCATACCTTCTACAAGCACTGAGCATCTCCACACTCCCCTTGGAAGAGACTTTCAATATCTGTTCTCATCTCTGATTAAAGCAGGAAAAATGACACAATCAAGGTTGGGGAGAAGGAAGAGCAGACGGAAGGGGTTTGCACAAGCACAGTGGCGGGGAAACCACAACACCCTTCTGCTGCGTGGAGGCATCTCAGGGTCACTTTACGGCTTGGAGAAATAAGCAAGCACCCGATCACATAGGAGAATCTGGAAGGTCGAGGGTTAATGATCATTTTTCAATTGGGAAGATGATAAACAAAGAGGAAGTTTACTTTTTAGAACCACAGTGTTGTTTTTCAAAAGTTTTAGTAAACCTTCTCCTAACTTTTCTTCCAAATGGTTATTTTGACTTTAAAAAAAAAACCTTTTAATTTTAGGATAGTTTTAGACTTACAAATTGCAAATTGCACAGATCATACGGAGGTTCTATATACTGCCCTTCCCTCACTTTCGTCCCTCTCTTCTCAGTGCCCAGTGCCAGGCTCGTGCATGTCATCAACACCATGTCACTAGTGTGAAGATGAGGAGAGACAGCCTCTTTTTCTACTTCCTTTTTAGCATGTAACTCCCTCATGATTTTTGAAGCTGAAGGGCCCTTCCCTCACTTTCGTCCCTCTCTTCTCAGTGCCCAGTGCCAGGCTCGTGCATGTCATCAACACCATGTCACTAGTGTGAAGATGAGGAGACACAGCCTCTTTTTCTACTTCCTTTTTAGCATGTAACTCCCTCATGATTTTTGAAGCTGAAGGATTGGGAGTGATTTTGGAAGAGGGAAGGGGAAAGAAGGGAAGGAGATATGGTGAATTCTTTAACATTCCCAAATTTTATTTTGATGGTTAATTTCAGTTCCCTATCTGCCAGTCTTTACAGAAACTGTTAGCAAGTATCCATTTGGTTGACCGAGGGTTGGGAACACCAATAGTCCTTGTTCCTACAGAAGAGCATCCTTCCTGCTAGTGGGAGCGGCTGCATAAGGCCTTTGGTTTGCTCTCAGCTTGGTTGGGGACTGGTTTGGGGAGCAAGGTGTGAATGGTGGATGAACTTCCTGCAGAGCTTCCCATCAGCTACACAGGCTAAGGAGATTCCCTGCAGCAATCTGTTAACAGCAGTTCTAAGACCATTTGAGCAAAAGACAGACCATGCTGACCTCTGGGAAGAGAATGCAGGCTTGCCCCTTGTCCTAGGAAGGAAAAAGAGAATCCTAGAATTTCCAGGATGGATTAGACTTTGGGGCCATTTTTTAAACTTCCCATCATACTTGAATTCCTCTACTGCAATTAAAACAGCATGGTATTGGCAAAAAGATGAACAAATAGCTCAACAAAACAGAGTAAAGAGTCCAGAAATATACTCACAAATATACAGACAACTGATTTTTTTTTTCCTTTTTGTCTTTTTTTCGTGACCGGCAGCGGATCGCAACCCTCGGTGTTGCGCCCGCACCTCGCTCAGCCAGTGAGCGGCCGGTGTGTATGTGGGATCTGAACCCTCGGCGGGAGCGCCGCCGCGCTCCCAAGCGGCGCACTGTAGCAGTGCGCCACTGGGCCAGCCCCAGACAACTGATTTTTGACAAAACTGCATAGGTGATGCAGTGACAGAATAGTCTTCTCAACAAATGGTGCTAGAAGAACTGTGTATCCAAATGCAGAAGCAAAACTTGGATTCTTGGATCCATAACTTGAACCATATACAAAAATTAACTCAAATGAGATCATAGACCTAAATGTAAAATCTAAAACTACAAAACTTCTAGAAGGAAGTATAGGAGAAAACCTTTGTTACTTTGGGTTAGACAAAGATTTCTTACATATGACATCAAAAGCATCTATAAAATAACAGACTGATAAATTGTACTTCATCAAAATGAAAAACTCTGTTCTTCAAAAGACTCTGTTAAGAGAATGAAAAGATAAGCAGTTGAGGAAATTTCTGCAAAGCATGTGTGTATCTGAACAGGACTTGCATCCACAATATATAAATTCACAAAACTCAACAATAAAAAAATGACCCAGTTTAAAAAAGGGCAAAAAGGTTGAACAGACACTTCACCAAAGGAGATATACAGATGGTAAATAAGCACATGAAATGATGTTCAACATCATTAGACATTAGGGAAATGCAAATTAAAACCACAATGAGATAGCACTACACACCCATTAGGACAGCTAAAATTAAAAAGACTGACCATACCAAGTGTTGGTGAGGATGTGGAAATACTGGAGCTCTCACATGCTGCTGTGGGAATATAAGAGGGTGCAAACATTTTTGAAAGTAGTTTAGCAGGATCTTAAGATGACCATATGCTTCAATTTCATTCCACAGCTAGGCATTTACCCAAGAAAGAAGGTACATGTCCAAAGACTAGCGAACCAACCAATAAACTGTGGAATACCCATATGGTGGCATATTATTACTCATCAAGAAAAATGAATGAACTATTGATATACACAACAGGAAGAAAAATCTCAAAATAATTATGTTGAATGAAAGAATCCAGACAAAAAGGAGTACAATCTATATGATTCCATTTATATTAAACTCTAGAAAATGCAAACTAATCTATAGGGATAGAGATCAGACCAGGTTGCTGGGGGAAGGGGATCAGGGATGGCACAAGGGAACTTTTTGGGACAATGGATATCTTCACTTTTGATTGTGCTAGTGGTTTTATAGGTGTATAACATACGTACCAAGTTGTCTGCTTTTATCGTATGTCAATAAGCAATTTATTGCATGTTAGTGATACCTCAGTAAAGCTTTTTAAATTAAAAAAAAAAAATTCCTTCACTAAGCCACTGCCAAGAGCTTTCAGCAAAGCTCCCTTTATCAAAATCAGAGATAAGAGGGTGCCAAAAACTGCAAACAAGAGGGAGTCATCTGTACCGAACCAGGAGAAGGCAGGAGGTTTTCAAGCCACGTGTTTCCTGCGGTGGCTTCAAGCCAGCAGATGGATGGGGATGTGGCCCAGGGCACATAGGGCAGTTGGCATGTCCAGGAGGCTTGGCTCCATCACCTGGCTGAGTCTTCTGGTCTATGAGACCAAAGCCTCGGCGAACCTGACCTTTCACATCAGAGAGTTCGCAGGCAGTGGAAATACCAGCGACTTTCTATGGAACAAATCTGGGTTTGATTTGTGGCTTCCCCATGCACGAGCACTCACCTTGTCCTTCACAGCCCTTGACCCCTTATGAGCTGGCTGTCCTCAGGGCCAGCACAGGGGTTAACCCCTCCCAGCCTGCAGGGAGGACGCATGCACTGGTGCTGGGGCCACCAGGCCTGTTTTCTTCCTCTTTCTAATTGCGGTGGGGACGAGTCTCCCTCCAGCAAGTCAGATCTGCCAGATGCTGAATTTTTTCTTCACTTTTCTGGTACTGAATTTAGTTTCTCTTCGAGCCAGCAGCTCACTGGAGAGTAGAACTCGATCTGCTTGGTTGGTGCCTTTCCTTCGAGTAGAGTTTCCACTGAGAAGGGCTTCTGTGGGCTGGTATGGGTGACCAACAGGGCACACAGAAGTGTGGCCCACGTGCACGCAGAAGGTGGTGGCCTGGTCAGCCGTAGCTGACTGTCCACATGGCTCACACACACTGTGTGCGACCTCAGCTCCCCGCAGGCTCAGCTCTCCTTAGCATCCCCCATGCACAGAGTTAGAGGCCCAGGCTCTGGAGACTGCAAAGATGGTGGGAAGCCTGGCCCTGCCACTTCCCAGGGAGGGCAGAAACTTCATTTTCACATCTGAAAACAATGGGGATTAAAATAGCTTAACCCATGAGCTTGTTGCGAAACTTAAATGAGTCAGTACTTAAAACTGCCTGGAACATGGTGAGTCTTCTATAAATGACATTATTTTGTCAGGCTGGAGTCAGGGGACCCTGTCTGCCCGTCTGCCTGGGCTCTTGGTCCCTCCAAGCTCTGCCCAGGAAAGGCGACCCTTGGTCCCTGATCCTTTCTGTCCAAAATGATCTGTAGATTCTGAGGGACGAATGGCTTCCCTCTTTAGAGAAGTCCAGCCTGGAAATCTTCACCTAGTCTTGGGCAGAAAGTCTAGCTACTCCCATCATGCATTCTTTTTTTTTTTTTTTTTTAAAGATGACCGGTAAGGGGATCTTATCCCTTGATTTGGTGTTGTCAGCACCACGCTCAGCCAGTGAGCGTAGATTCTGAGGGACGAATGGCTTCCCTCTTTAGAGAAGTCCAGCCTGGAAATCTTCACCTAGTCTTGGGCAGAAAGTCTAGCTACTCCCATCATGCATTCTTTTTTTTTTTTTTTTTTAAAGATGACCGGTAAGGGGATCTTATCCCTTGATTTGGTGTTGTCAGCACCACGCTCAACCAGTGAGCCAACTGGCCATCCCTATATGGGATCCGAACCTGTGGCCTTGGTGTTATAAGCACTGCACTCTCCCGAGTGAGCCACAGGCCGGCCCCATGCATTCTTTAAAAAAAGAAAAAGTCTGAAAACTCTCTCCCCTAGGCTCTCAAAACTCAAAGCCAAGTACTCTTTTGCAGTCTGATCCTGCTCTGCCGCCTCTTCCATGAGCCCCAGAGGTAGTGCCTGGGTGACTTGAATGCAGGAGGCTCCAGGGTGCAGGGAAATGCGGAGACACCTCTTGTTGACATTTCCAATGTGAACTTCTGCCTGGTTCTCTCTGGTCTAAGAGGAGACACCTAATGCCGAGGAGAGGTTGCCAGTAAGAGACAGCCTGGCACCCTGACAGCCTACAAGTATTAACGCTGGGATGGCTGCATTCTGCTCCTCTGCAGGAGATGCACCTGTCTAATCAGAATCTCTTGCAGCATGTGCTCAGGAGATGAGCAATACCTGTCATCTACTGCCCTTTGCCAAGATCTGGCTCAGAGGACACAGGTGAGGAGGACCTGGGAGCCAAATCAGCACCTGCTCCATTTTCTTCTGGGGACCCGCAATGTGCCCTACGGGTAGCAGAGTGGGTATGCTAGTGATATCTTGGAAGAGAACGCAAACAAAAAAGTTATATTGAAGAGCGATGTCATTCTGCCACCTAGTGGCAATAGCATTCTCTGGATTTTTTTGGTGACTGGGACATGAAACTCAGAGGCTATCCAGGATCATGAACTTTTCCTGGAAAGGACAAGTGTTTAATCCTACACAATATCTTATTAACTACTATTATGCTTTCTATGAAGAATAGATATTTAAATAGGAAACCTATCATTAAGATCAATCTTTGAGGTACATGGTACTTCAAATATCAATTCAACAAACATTTGTCTGCCTATATGCATGGAGCAACGCTAGGCTCTAGGGAAAGATATAAATATGGTCTCTGTCCTCAGTGAGCTTAAAATTTGCCAGAGAATAAGGATAGTTTACATACATGGCTATATTACAGGGCAAAAAATAAAAAATAAAAAAGAAGTATGTGTTACAGGAGGGACTCTGGATAAACAGAAAGAAGTATTCTATTTTATTTTTAAAATATAAGCATTTATAGATATAGCTTGTACACCATAAGACATGTATAAAAAGGAAGATAATAAGATAATGTACCCCATGTGATTGCCAGGCTCAGCCTGCTTTGGAAGATCACTGGTGCAGGTAAGTATGAGCAGGAAGGTGGAGAAAAGAAAATCAGGGAGACCCTGCAGGTCATGATGACAGTGCAGGCAAGACATAACATGGACCAAGGAAAAGTGGCGATAGAAGTGACATGAGAAAGGACAGACTCTTAGAGACAGAACTAGAGAATTGCCAGGTGTTTAATAATTTTGAGTGTTTGGTTTTATTTTATTTCAAAATCTTATGTCATTGGGAAGATGGTGATTCATTAACTGAAAGAGAAAAGGCAGGTTTGGAGGGAAGATTATGAGTTTGTTTTGAATAAGTTGAATTCTAAGTACCAGTGAAATCTGTCTGTCCACAGGAATCTGGAAATTTCAAGTGAAGTAGTGCCATCTGATTCAGAGGTGACATCAAACTGTGGGAGTGTAGGAAGACACCCAGGGAAAGACTACAGAGCAGGAAGAAAACAGAGCCAGGACAGACCCCCAAGGACGCTGACATCTAAAGGGTGTTGCAGCACAGGTTCCGCTGGGGACTGTTCTCAGAATCGATGCCTGTAAGGAGTGAAGGATGCTGGACTGGGGTGAGGGAGCAGTTGAGCTCTGATGTGGCTTCAACAGAGGCCTCAGCTGATCCCACGGGGAGTTCTGAAACCAGAGCGGCCCTTGAAGAGATGGCTGTCGTGTGCTGGACTCGTTCCTACCAGCTGGGTGCTGAGCCAACTCTGTGCATGTCCTCCCAACTCGTCATTCAGCAATGTCAGGTTGATTGTGACATTGGCGTGGTGAGAGCATTTACGCCACGGAAATTGCCCAATATTACAAACCAGGGTTCCCCTCCTCCCCATTAAGATAACTTTGTTGTTAAATATTTACCATAAACATAGACATTTATGTCCCTAATGGGGCAAGGGGATTAAGTCTTTGTATCTTTGCATCAACTAGTCATTGGATGCTGGCTACCCCTCGAGAGGGGGTGCCCTTGGGTGGGGTAGCTCCTTTCAGCTGAGGACCATACCTGGAGAAGAAAACAGTTGTGAGCCTTCAGCAGAAAACATCCCCTGCACCTGGGGAAACTGGTGCCTCGAATGTGTGGAGGGAAGGTGGACAGTACCGTGACATCCAACAGCCCGCCTCTTGCCCAGTCGCCTCATACACTAAGTTCACCTCATCTGGAAACAGCTCCTCCAGGATTCTGGTTAGTCTCTTTTCTTGGGAAAACATATGAGAGTAATTTTAGTCTCCTTTGCTGCAGGTAGTCCTGAGGACACAGTCATTACTCATCATCTCCCTTGTTTAAAATTCACCCTCAACACCTCTCCGCCAGCACCTCTGCCGGTCTAGGTGGCTTACCTGGTAGACCAGAGGCTCATCTCCACTGGTTGGAAATCTTAGTCATCAGGCCCTTCGTAGGCTGTGGCTGCTGCACGATGTCTGGTTACCACCAGAACTGGACAGAAGAGTACCAAGAGGGCTTACCTGGTAGACCAGAGGCTCATCTCCACTGGTTGGAAATCTTAGTCATCAGGCCCTTCTTAGGCTGTGGCTGCTGCACGATGTCTGGTTACCACCAGAACTGGACAGAAGAGTACCAAGAGACACCCACATGGACCACCCATGTACAAATATATTCTTCCACGCCCCCTATGTAAGGGCAGACCCTCCTGCTGGAATGACAAGTCCTTTTCTTGCCAGCTGCTCTCTTGGCACAAGGAGATCTGGTAGTAGCTGTGACTCAGGTGGGAGCATTTCTTCTCTGGGAACCAGAGCCTCTCACCCCACAGAGGCAGGATTTTTCTGGGGTCCACGCGTGCACCCCTTACTGAGTGTGTCTCATGTGCAATGTTCAGGCTGCTAGAAAACGAGCCTGCTTTCTGTTTGGTGGGAATTGAACCATTAGCTTATGTTTTGGACTCAGAACAGGCACAGTTGTGCTCCCTTTGAAGTGTGCTCCCGAAGTGCTGCCTGTGGCAAGTGGATTCTCCTCTCCCAGTAATAAGAAAAGGAGTCTGAGAAATGTGATTCCTTCTGTCCCAGCAGGCCTGGCAGAGAGTAATTGGGCCACCTCTAGAACTTACATCGTTGCTTGTAAACTTTAGGCGTGGGCTTTTTATCCTGTCTACAGATAATGCTTCTTTTCCATTAGTAAGTAAAGCATATTCTCTTAAGTAAACTATGTGGCAGATAACATGGAATTTTTATCACGAAACTTCCCTGTTCAGTGTACGCCCCTGTTGTAGAGTTTCTAGCTCTAATTTTCAGATAATTTAAGATGTTGCTGTGTCAGAGGGGTCTGAAATTCTCAAAACGAAATTGTTTAATTCACTTAAAATGCCGCACCTCACAGTTATTAAGGATGGAGAAAAGCAGAGAGGAAAGAGGAAGATTATATGAACAAATAAGAGAAAGATGTCATCATTCCTAAAACACTGGGGGTGATGATAACAGGCTGCCCCTCAATGGCTCAGGGGTGTTATCTTTGCCTCTCTAACTAGACTGTCAATTCTCTGATGCTCCTCCTGACTTTCCATGGTGTTTGCCACAGCTGAGGAGAGGTAGGGGGCTGGGGAACAGCAAATGGCAAATAGTCAATGGTGGATCGAATCACTGCATTCTTGCCAGAGAAAAGTCTGCTGAGAACTTCCTGGATTGACTTGATTTTCAGCTTGTACTAAATAGACCATGACAGATTATGCTGCAGGATAGCCCAACCTTGACGTTAGGCCATCTACCAAAGGCCCACTCTGAAAACTTCTTCCTGGCATGTATTTCTTGTTTCTTCCTTTGTGCTCAGGAAAAGTGGAAAATAATCACTCATTGGAATATTTCTCTCTTTCATTGATTTATTGATTATTTTATCAAATTCCCCTTACATGTACAGCATTGCACTAAGCATTTGCTTACAGTTTAGTGGGTGAACTAAACAAGTACTAAACAAGTAACTATGAAGTGTGAAATACTATAAAGTTATTTTTTAAAAAAAAGGAAAAGAAAAGAGGGCCAAGATAGAGAATAAGATGTAGCAAGAACAACTATTTAGATTAATTGCAGCTGGCCTCACCAAATTCGAGAAGGAGCTAGTTTCCTCTACCGGTGTGGGAAAGGGCATCCCTAGTGACATGTGCCGAAGCCTCAAGGCACAAGAGAGCCTGGTGAGTTTGCTGTTCAAAAAGGACACCAGTGGGGCCAGCCTGTAGCTCGCTTGGGAGAGTGCAGTGCTGATAACACTAAGGCCACGGGTTCGGATCCCATATAGGGATGGCCGGTTAGCTCACTGGGTGAGCGTGGTGCTGACAACACCAAGTCAAGGGTTAAGATCCCCTTATTGGTCATCTTTAAAAAAAAAAAAAAAAAGGACACCAGTGGGACAAAAGGTCGGTGAGAGAGGGGGCAGCAGAACCTGAGTCTTGTAGGCTGGAGGTCAGAATTGGAATGAATTCACAAGCGCAATGGGAAACTGTTACAACATTTGTAGTAGGAGATAGCCATGACCCCATAAAAGGCAGAAATTTCTTCGTCCACAAACTCAGGTGTGCAGAAATGTGACCTCTTTAAAATTCAATTTAGCTGCTGACAACTTTTCCTTTCTTCTCCCCCTCCTCCCTCCTCCTCCTCCCCCTCCCTCCCCCGTCCTCCTCCCCATCCTCTCCTCCTCCTTTTGGTGGCTGGCCCATAGTAGAACTTTCCCTCTCGTCTGATGGAGGAAGCCCTTGACTTGCCATGATTCAGTTGTCCCCAGTCTGCAATGGTCCCTTTGGGAAACCATTCACTAAGCCAGGATTCCCTCCAATCTCTCTTTCTTCCTTTCTCCTCAGCTGATACCCAGGTTCAGGTGAGGCTTCCACACCATCTCGGTGTGGGGCAAGGTGTTTGTGGTCCTTGGTGACCATGTGCTCACTGGCTTCCAAGGTGGTACCCCATCCTGCGAGGGCACCCGTTATTGGGTCAACTTTGTCTCAGCCGTGAGAGCCCTTTTGGGACCACTGGGCCACTAGGTATTTCAGCCATTTAATCTGCATCTGAATCTGCCAGTCGGGCTCTGAGGCCAGTGGCTTCTGGGCTCAGTGGCCAAGTATTTGCGGATCCTGGGGTCTGAAGTGAGTGACTCGCCTTGCCTGAAGTGGAAGAGCACCCTCAGGTTCCAAGTGAAGGACTTTTGGGTGGGGATGGGGCTGGAGAGCTGAGGGAGATCCTCCAACAGGTGCTTTGAAATCTGAGTCTAAAGCATTCGAACATTCCAGAACATTCTAGAACATCCTCAGTGGCTGCGGGGCAACCAGGAGAAAGGAGGAAGGCCAGTCAGAAAACTGTGATGGTGACTCGGCCTGGGGGTGGCCTTGGAGATAGGAAAGAACAGAGCTATCATGATTTGTTTTGCATAGTAGACCTGGGTATATAGTGTGTGCATCAAAATCAGGGAGTTTATTTCATTGTTTTAAGGACCCTTAGAGAGTGGTTCTGCATATTTGTGTGATTTATAAATCCTATTTCAGTTCATTCACCTTTTTCAACCTTTCAGGGCCATCTGCTTATATTTTTGTTCTTTCAAGGACTAGCCTTTCCGTATAAACTCGATTAATGGCAACCACCCACCAAAGAAAGCAGCTGTCTTCTGTAAACACACCCAGGATCCATTTTGTCTCCTGAGCAGTTATCTCTTGGGGATACGTCCAGGAAGGGGTCCTGCTTGTGAATGATTAAACAGTTGAGGAAGTCTGTACAGTTAAAGGGGAATGTGCATTTGCTGCTCATTCTTAAAATTTTTGTGTCCGATTTTTCTCTTTAGCCTAAAGCTGGCAAGTTCCAGTGCTGGGAAAACCTGAGCCTGACTGGCCTCGGCAGAGTCTATAAAAGCTGCTTCCTTACCCACCGAGAAGGAAAGATTTGCTGGAGGGGTGCCAGGGTCCATGGGAGACACACCCCTGGTGCTCATGTGCCTCCTGCCAAGATTTCCTGTCCCTCTGGTGGCACATCTGCCCCTGCTGTGTGAACCATCTGCATGGAGTCTGTGGGACAGAAAACATGAAGCAATAACCCATATATAATTAGTTTCCCTCCACCCTCCCCCAGCCTTTTCCAACTTCTGTAACCACGACCCCTATACATACTCTTGCAAAACAGGAAATCGTTGTGAGAGCTGCTCAGTGATTACACTGGAGCCATTTCACAAACTCTAGAACAGAACTGCTTCATGGCAAAGCACGGCTTCCAAGGTGGATAATCAAATGCAGAGCAAAGGGGCAGATAGAATTTTGGAGGACTGTTTCTGGAGTAGCAGCCCGTAACCACAGACTTTTTTTTTTTTTTTAACCTAAAGAGACGACTGATTCTTCCACGAGTGTCTGTAGCCTGGAGTGGCAGGAAGATCTTGTACTTGATTGTTTAGTGACTGTAATTTAAACAGGACCAATTGCAGGACTTATTTAAACAGACTCTTCAGGAAAACGTGTTTTAAAATCAAAAGGCATCCTCCCCATGTCCACACAGCTTTCTAACAAAGATATAAAGACAGGGAAGTGACTTCTGAGTGTGGGCAAGGTGACCTCACACAGCACACTCGGAAAGTAAGTGCAGCGGCATCCAGATCTGCAGTTCCCAAGCCTTTTGGTCTCAGGAACTTTTGCACTGTTACAAATCATGGAGGGCCCCAAAGAGCTTTTTTTTTTTGACTATGGTTTATATCTATTGGTATTTACCATATTCAAGATTTAAAAGGAGAAAATGTAAAAACACAGGAACACTCAAGCCCACGTGTCATGAGCTGAGAGACGACACCGTCACACGTCAGGCTGCCTCTGGGAGCCGCTGTACACACGTATGTGAATGAGAGCAAGGGATGCCTTGACGTTATAAGCACAGCTTTGACCTTACTGAGGTCTTGAAAAGGTTTCAGGGTCCCTGAGGGATCCCCAGGCCACACTTGGAGAGCCGCTGATACAGAGAAATGTAAACGGTTCCTGTGTCCCTCTGACAACTGAATTCTGCACACAGGGGGACACTCAATTAGCGCTGCTTATCAGCTTCTCTTATTTTGTATTTATTTATTTAGGCAGGCACAGGGATCGAACATGGGACCTTGGTGTTAAGAGCACCGGTGTAACCAACTGAACTAACTGACCAGCCCTAGTGCTGTTTAGTGTAAACTCCCAGCAAGAGAATTGTGGCACAATGTGAAAAAGAAGAGGATTCCTGTACTACAGGTGTTAAAAATATGTCCCCCAGAGCAGGTTCATAGGAAGAGCAGCAAAGGTGAACGTCATGTTTTCTTCTACCAATTCTTAGTTTCCTTTTTATCGTGCACTAAACAAATGGTTAGGTTACTAATATTTTTAAAATAACTATTACCACCCATATACATTTATTATGTACCTCATAGACATGGAGTGTGTGAAAGCTCTTTACCAAGTGCTCTGTGTTTATTTGTGACGCTAGGTACTTTACCTCCATTAACTATCATTCACACTTGACAGATTAGGAGATGAAGGAAATCATCCAAGTGGCCCTGCTGGAGTGTAGAACAGGGTTTCAAACCCAGGATGCCTCCCTGAAAGCCCAGGTGCTTAACCCCCAAACCCTAGGGCACCCCGTCAACTCCTCTGTGCATTCAAGGGCCCCCGGGAAAAGGTTCAGATAGCTATTCCCATGTTATGGGCAGTCTCTATTACTGTGTCAATTCAACGTCCCATGCAAGAGTATTGTTACATGCTTGGCCTTGTACTAAGTCCTGTAGAAGACACATGAAATAATACGATGTCGACACAAAAAATAATATAAAATACAACCCCTGGCTTTGAGCTTAGCAAAATAAATGCACAAATGAGAGTCAGGGCTAAGGAACATCCTTGGCTTTCAGAGCAGGGAGGCCGGAGGGGCCAACCAAGGCACTGTGGAGAAGGGGGTTTTGTGCTGGGCTGGAAGAAAAGATAGTTTATGGGAAAGAAGAATAGAATTGGAATCAGAAGCTAGGATTCAGTTGGGGTCCCAGTTCTGTGATTAACCAAACTTCCTGGTATGAACGAAGGCAGCTGTGACATCTCCAGCCAGCTGGTCTGGGCTTGTGTGCCAGTCTCATTGGTTGGGTGGCTTGCTGTCCTTTCACTTGCTCATGGTCCAATGCACACCTCCCCAGAGTCCACCATGGCTCCCCCGATATGACTCAGTTCCACAGCTGGCAGCACTGTGCAAACGCCAGCTGCTGGCAGGCTCACAGTGTTCGTAGTTTCTGAACTGAGTTGTTCTTTCTGAAATGCCTTTGAAGTCTCACAGACCTGGATCCGACTCCAGGCACCTCTGCACCCTGTTCCATACCCTTAGGTAAATTACCTTAGCCTCTGGTGCCCCGTCATTTGTTCATGTGCAAAAGCAAGATAATAATACCTGCTAGGTTGTTGTGAAAGTTCATTGTCCATCACCCAGTCCAGTACCAGGTGCAGTGCAGGCACCTGACAGATTAGAGCTGCTGTTTATTACCCATCTCTGGTGCACTGTACATACAACATAGTTGCAAGCAATATAAGTTAAGAAATGTTATATTGGATTAATTTATTTATTTGTTTAAAATTTTAAATCATCACAGAACTGGGTCATCATGCAAAAATAAAAAGAAATAGAAAAATATACTATGGGTCCTACTAAACCTTCCCAGGGGAACTAGAGAGAGAGAGGAAGAGAGAGAGCATGAAATTATAAGGAAGGTACTCAGCATGTTTTGATTTTAGTAGGTAACCACACATCCCTATTTATACCTTTTTGATACTAGAGAATGTTACTTATAAGGACTAGTTTCACACAGTATGTAATGATTTACTCAGAAGCAGAATTTGGATTGTCAAAGAAATCTCATTTTTGACTCCAGTCTCATATCCCTCAAACTCAACTTTCCCCATTGCTATTTTCCAGAAAGAAAGGAAGAGAGGGAAGGAGGAAAAAGAAAGAGAGAGAGAGAGAGAGAGAGAGAGAGAGAGAGAGAGAGAGAAAGGAAGAAAGAAAGGAAGGAAGGAGGAAAAGAAAGAATAGAAAGAAAGAGAGAGGAAGGAAGGAAGGGAGGAAAGAAGGAAGGAAGGAAGGAAGGAAGGAAGGAAGGAAGGAAGGAAGGAAGGAAGGAAGGAAGGAAGGAAGGAAAGAAGGAAGAAAATGCTTTGTCTTTCACCCACTCCTGCGGTGGTCATTAGGTCATCGCTACTTTATTACTTTGACAGGCTAATAATTACTGTTGTTTCCTTTCCACTGAGTTTTTTCTTATGTGGGATGGGAATTGAGCTAAGAGAACTGATAATTTGCAAATATTTAAAAAAATTATTGAGGACACATGAAGGGGTTTCATTTTCAATGGAGTATGTGTTGTCAAAGGCATGTCTGTACGGTTAATGTGACTGAGACCCGGTGATAATTTGGGGGAAGGGTTTTTGGTGATCGTTTTAATATGAGGGTACCTTAGAAAGTTCATGGAAAAATGGAGTTAAAAGATAATGTGAGTCATTCCACGAATTTTTTGAAGAACCCTCATACTTCTGAGTCACATTAGCAGAGCTTTCTGATTTGCACGCCACAGTGACACACATTTTCCCGTCTAGATCTCATAACTGCTTTGAATGAGGCTTTCACTTTAGGATGTCTTTAGCTGAAGTAATAGAAACGGAAAATGAAAGATGACCCAGTTCAGAGTTAATAAAGAGAAGTTGGAAATTTTTTTAGCTCACATAAGAAGAACTCCAGAGAAAGACTTCTCTCTGCTTCTCAGTCAGATTTTGCCTAAGGCTGGGAGAACGGCTCCTAGTCCCAGCTGGGCCTGTCAGCTTCCTTGTCCATGCCTGGGGTAGAGAGGTCAGCTTTGTCTCTTAAGAGCAAGGATGCTAATTTCCTAGAAGCCTCCGGTAATCCTTTCCTCCTGGCTCATCACTCAGAATGGCTTAGGCATGCCTGTTTCTAAACTAATGTGGCCCAGAGGACAGATATCTTTGATGTGATTAGACTAATAAGCTGGGGTGTAATAGATATTGAGCAGTCAACCATAATGTCCTCTACATATGTCTATTTTCTGAATCAGGGATGGGCAAACTACAGCCTTTGGACCAAATCTGGCTTGCTGCCTATTTTTGTAAATAAAGTTTTATTGGAACACGGCCATGCTCATATGCATATGTATTGTTTATAGCTGCTTTCTTGCTACCATAGCAGGGTTGGGTAGTGGGGACAGAGATCATATGGTCCACAAAGCCTAAAATATTTATGACCTGGCCCTTTATAGAAAGTTTGTTGATCCTTGTTCTGGATGAAGAAAATGAAGTTGAGGTCAAATGACCTGTCCAAAGTCACAGGCTAATAAGAGTCAGAGACTAGATTCTAACTCAAATGCCCAAAGCTCTCTCTGCTATCAGCTCCACCAGGAGATTTCTTGGGATACGTTTGCATTTTTGTGATGTGTGCCCATGCTTACTTTTATACAGAGCAATGCTGATATAAGCCTGCTGAAATAAATATGTCTAGAAGGACTAATTTGATTCTTAGCAACAACAATTGCACATGCGAATATAAACAGAGGCATAGGGAGGGGACATGACAAAATGGAAGGGGTATTTTATCATAAAAAGTTTGACACCCATTTAAAAAAGACACGCAAACACCAACTGGAATAGGATCAGAAAATTTTAATAACCATTGGGTTATTGAAAATTAAAGATTTTTGAAAAATAACTTCACACAGATGAAATGTTGATTCATGTTTACTTTGATGAGTTTAAATCAAAGAAAGTTTTTAAAATTCAGGGAAAAAACAGTGAAATGAATAAATGAAGGAATATAGCATTCACAAAAAGACACACCTGTGTTGTCTGTTTTCTTTTTATTACACATTCAGTCCCTTCTCCCCACCTCTACTTCTTCAGCCCCTCACCTTTCCTCACCTTTCTGTAGTAGCCAGTCTCCAAGGTGGCCCATAGTCACTGTCACCTGACACTCATGCTCTCCTATTTTATATAAGGGTCGGTCTATGTGACTGATATAATATGTCCAAAATGACGATGTACACCCTGAGAGTTATGTCATAAAAGGCATTACAGCTTCTACCTTGGTTTCCTGGCTTGCTTGCTTGCTCTGAGGACAATCCAGGCACCACGCTGTAAGGACACTCGAGCAGGGCAGTGGAGCATTCCCATGGAGAGGGATCGAGGCCTCCCACCAAGGGCTGCACCAACTTTTCTTTTTCAGTGGATGGCGTCGCCAAATTCTCAGCCATCCTGCCGGAAGCTCGGGAGTCGTCCTAACTCCTCTTTTCCCACCCCCACCACTGATCAGCCCCGGAATTCTGGCGAGTTCTTCTTGCTTCTCTCTCCCTATTGCTGTTGTCCTCACTTCACCGGAACAGTCATCATTTGTCACCTGCTCTATCAGTTTTCTAGGGCTGCCTAACAAAGCACCACAAAGTGAGTGGCTTAGAGCAACTGAAATTCATCGTCTCACAGTTCTGGAGCCAGAAGTCTGACACCGAGGTGCGGGCAGGGCCACGTTTCCACTGAAGGTGTGAGGGAAGGACTGTTCCAGGCCCCATCCTGGGTTCCAGTAGTTCCTTGGCTTGTGGCAGCATCACTGCAGTCTTCACATGAAGTCCTCCCCGAGCACGTGTCTGCCTCTTCACGTGAAGCTCTTTCCATAAGGACACCAGTCACATTGGAGTAGGGGCCCACCCTGCTCCAGAATGACCTCATCTTAACTTGTTACATCTGTATATATTCAGTTTTTGGTAGTTGGTCAGTACGGGGATCTGAACCCATGACCTTGGTGTCATAAGGTTGCACTCTAACCAACCAAGCTAACCAGCCAGCCACTAGTTTGCCTGCAATGCCCTTATTTCCAAAGAAGGTCACATTCTGAGGTACTGGGGGTTAGGACTTCAACATCTTTTGGGGTGAGGGGGCACAATTCAGCACATACCACCTGGGTTGTGGCACAGCCTTTTAACCAGCCCCGGATCTTGAGTCCCTGCCTCCGGTAACTCCCCACCTGCCTCCCACTCCTGTCCTTCACATGGTGGGCCGTGTGATCTGCCTTAATGGCAACTGGACTACGTGGCCACGCAGGTAAAAAGCCTCCCAGGTTCACTTCTCTTCAGAAAAGCACAAATTTCCTTAAAACCTGGCCTGTGCTTCCCTCACCAGCCTCCTCTCCCACCACTCCTTCACTCTCACCTGTATTTTGGCCACACAGAACCAAGCTCATTTCCCAGAGTCTGTCACACGCCCCAGTCTCAGGCAAGCTTCCTTCCACTTTCATGCTGTTTTTTAAAAAACCAAGTTCCCTTTTTCCCTGAACACTCCTCCCTTCAAGACAGCTCAAATGATCTCATTTGGGAGTCCTTCTCAGATTCCTCCAGATTGATTGGGATTAGAGCTAATTCCCTGTCTCCCTTAGTTCCCTGTAGATAATTACCTACCTACTTACAGTACTGAGTTGTAAATCGTTTGTTTATTCGCCTCTCTTCCTAAACCTGTGAATCCCTCCAGGTGGATTCCCTCCTCTGCCTTCTTTTCTTTGCATCCCTACTGCCAAGAATAGTACAGACAGTATCCAATTTACAGTGGTTCAATTTAGATGGTTCAATTTAGGATTTTTCGACTTTATGATAGTGCTAAAGCTATATGCATTCAGTAGAAACCACACTTTAAGTACCCATACAACAATTCTGCTTTTCACTTTCAGTATAGTATCCAAAAAAATTACATGAGATATTCAATATTTTATTATAAAATAGGCTTTATGTTAGATGATTTTGCCCAACTGTGGGCTACCATAAGTGTTCTGAGCACATTTAAGTCAGGCTAGGCTAAGCTATGATGTTTGGTAGGTTAAGTGCATTAAATGCATTTTTGACTTAATGTTATTTTCAACTAATCCCATCATAAATTGAGGAGCATCTGTATTGTCTTAGTCCTTTTGTGTTGCTAGAACAGAATACCTGAGACTGGGTAATTTATAAAGAATCTGAATTTTATTGGCTCACGGTTCTGGAGACTGGCAAGTCCAACAGTGTGGTGCCAGCATCTGGTGAGGGCCTTTTATGGCATCCTACCATGTACAAAGACAAAAGGACAAGAGAGAGAGAGAGGAAATGCAAGAGATAGGACTTGCAGCCTTCAGCCCTTTTATAATTAGCATTAATCCATTCATGAGGGTGGAGCCCTCATGACCTAAACACCTCCCATTAGACCCCACCTCCCAACACCGTTGCATTGAGGATTAACTTTCCAACACATCAACTCTGGGGGCACATTCAAACCATAGCAAGTACCAATTAAAAAATAAGTATTCTGCATGGTGCTAATAACGCCAGGATCCAGGGTTTTATCCCTGTATTGACCAGCTACCAAGACAAAAACCAAAGAACAAAAATTTATTCAGTATGTGAATACTGTCTTTACTGTCTTCTCTTTGAACTGTGCCTTTTACAGAAAGCAAGTAGAGAAGAGAAAAACAGTGGTCCAGTAAATCACCTTGTTTTTGTTAAAGTTTCATGAGAACTTACTCAAATGAAATTTTGCTAATACAGATTTAATGGTTTTTATTTATTTATGAACTCTTTGATTTTGTTGGTAGAGAATGTGGCAAAATAAAAAATACAAGGTATGTATCTTGAGTCAGACAATAGTTTTTTAAAAAGGATACTGTATATATTTCCATCTTTTCACTTACATGAGGTTGTCTTGCTCTCCAGGTGGAAAACTTAAGTAATGGGCGTCTCTAACTAATCTGAGGATGTTTCTTTTAAACCGCCAAACTAAAAGTCATATTCTTGCAAGTGTTGCTCACAGCACAGCTGCCGCTGTTCATTTTCACATGTGCTTCTCATAACTTCTCAAAACAGTCCTCAAATGGTAATTCACAGAAACTTTCTCTTCCCTCTTGGCTCTTGTGAATCCCCTTGGTTCTCCGCTGTCTCTGCTCCCTTTCTGGCCTATTTTTTCTTCTTCAATGATTCTCCCCAAGTGTGGCAAATTGAATTTTCCAAAGATGGCCACACTGAGATATTTATGAGCCCACATTCTCTTCTTACCACGTGAGTGGCACCCACTCGTTGAGAGCTGGGGTCTAGGTTTCCTCTTGAATGTGGGCAGCACTGGTGATTTCTTTGGCAATCTTGGTGTCACATGACTTCCAAAGCGGAGTCATAAGAATGATGCAGCTGCCATCTTCCTTATCTCTCTCTTTCTGCTTTACTTGGAGCCAGCCACCATACATGAAGGAGCTCAGACCACATGTGAAGGTTCCATGGAGGTGTTCCAGCTAAGGTGTCAGCTGACAGCCAGCACCAACCATCAGACATGCGAGCGAAAGAGCCTTCAGATGATTCCAGCCTCCAGCCTTCGAGTACGCCAGATGAGAACCCACAAGTCAGGGAGAAGAAACAAGCTACTCCTGCTGGGCCCTGTCTGAATTCCTGACCCACAGAAACTAGTGAGAATTAATAAATAGGGATGGTTGTTTTAAGCCACTAGATTTGGGGGTAATTTATTACATGGCAATAGATAATAATTAATACACTAAGAGTTGTTTTTCTCTTTTGTTCTCTCCCCGGCAATTTCATTCACTTTGCTGATGTCCGGTTAGCCCTCTCATCACCTTCCTTCCAATGTCGACTCTCCCACCTTCCCTAGTGTCTCCCCCATAATTACTTCCAGGGCAGACTTTGTTGCCCATGTTCGGCACTGTATTACCAGTGGCCTGCTGAACACCTTCTCCTGGATACTCCTCAGACTTGCTATTGCACAGAAAGACACTTAGCATTTTTCTCCACAAACTCGTTTCTCTTTCTCTGTTCCCTCTTTCATTCTTAGCAGAACCAACTTTCTAATCTGGAAATTTTGATTATCATTGACTCCTACTTTTCTATCTGTTCTATCTAACCATTTTGCAAGTGTTGCATTGGGTTAGTTAGTATGGTTTTGGCTGCAAGTAATATAAAATCCTGCTAAACACGGTATAGCAGTTTGGATCCAATTGGGATAGGAAGGGGGATATTTATTTATTTATTTCACAAATTGACAACGCTTGTACAAATTGATTATGCATAACCTGTTGTTCTGAAACATATATACGTTGTGGAATGGCTAAACTGAGCTAATTAACATATGCATTGTCTCACACACTAAGGAGAATTTTAATATAAGCAATCATTAACTATGACAAAAGAGTGACTGTAAGATATAAGAAACTATACGGTACCCTTGGATTGAGCGAGGACCCAAGGAAGGACAAGCTTGGAATAGGTTCAGAGCTCACTGCAGAAGGTGTGGTTCAGCCCAACATATAGCAGAGAAGTTCCTTCGGTTTGGCCACGCTGGAGCTGGTCTGCAGTTGCGATAGATCACCCCCCAGTATGCAGCCTGGGGAGTGGGTGTTCAACACCTGGTGGTATGCATGTGCTGGGAATAGCAGAAGAACCTCTTCTGCAATGTCCCTATTCACAAAGCTTAACTTTAGAGGAGAACTACTTAAAGGAATTCCTTTGTTTATCACAGAGCACATATGGAAGGGTGCATTTGGAGCTGAGAGGTAAGGGGTGGAAAAGGTGTGGTACCTTTTCTTACTCATCACAAGGGTCGTGACTGACACTCCTATAACAAAAGATAGGTTAACAAGAAAAAAGCATAACAAATGTGTTTAATCAAAGTTTTGTGTGATATGGGAGCCTTCAAAAATGAAGACTCAAAGACTCAGGGAAAACTGTATACTTTTATGCTTAGGTCAATGATGAATGAACAGCTAGGCGTTGGCTAGTATAGCCTTTTGAGTTATCTTATTCTGTAGGGTCTTGTGAACTTCATTGCTTTTGAAGTATTTACAACTCTGTAAATTGTAGAGTGCTGATGGTAATATATGATTTTTGCCGTTGGAAACGCAACTTGTGTCCATTGGGTTATGGAGTTGATTTTTGACCTATGGATACTGACTGATCTTCTATCTGGTAGGCAACTTCATTCCAGCATTCCTGACTGCCTATATACATGTTGGATTCTCCTCGGCTTCTCCTTTGAACCAGTTGTAACATGTTACTGGTTTTCACATTAATTAATGAGTTAAAAGAATATCTTTGACATGTTCATTTTATATCCACATCTAAGTCATGATTATATCTCCTTTAAAATATTATCCTTTAGCAGTATTTTTCATTGCAATATTTTAGGAAGCAGAAAAGACCAGTTGTTCAAAAAATTGATGATACTAATTTTGATAACTTGATTAAGGTGCTTCTACCAGATCTTTCCATTGTGAAGATGTATTTTCCCTTTATTAGAGAAATATACTTTGAGACAAAGTAATTATTCTGGTTTGCAATAATTTTTCATCTGACGGTCCTAGCATCCACTGATGACCCTTGCTTGTGTAAATTATAACATTGGAGTTGCAAAA
The DNA here is from genome assembly GCF_000696425.1 of Galeopterus variegatus. NCBI lineage: Eukaryota > Metazoa > Chordata > Mammalia > Dermoptera > Cynocephalidae > Galeopterus > Galeopterus variegatus. The sequence goes on from NW_007730214.1 coordinate 75,661, forward strand.
TATGAACCCTTTCTTGATGCTCAGTTGACATCTGAGCTCACCCTTTGAGCCACTGCAACAATTTCTGTTCTTGAGCTATATTACTCTTGGGCAATACAGCACAGTGGGTAAGTCACAGGCTCTGGGACTGTCTTGCTTGGGCTCAAACCCTGGCTTTTTCATTAGCTGCATGACAGCCATTTACTTAATTTCTCCATGCCTCAGTTTTCTTATCTGTAAAATGGGTGCAATAAAGGTATTGCTCTCATAGGATTGTGTTAGGATTAAACCAGCTAAATCGAAGTGCCAGAACACTGCTTGGCACATGATTATCTGCTCAGTGTTAGCTCTAACTGGGTCATGATTATTTGTCTTTGAATCCCAGCTTTGCCACATCTCAGAGTGTCTTTGGGTAAGGTACTTAACATCTCTGTGCCTCAGTCTCTCATCTGTGACAAAGTTTCCATCTCACGGGTTTTTGAAGATTCATGCTTAAGTGCTTAGTATAGTGTTTGGTATGAAATAAGCACTAAAAACTTAGCTGTTATTATGATTATTCTGTATTTTTCTCGTTTGTTCTACGAAAAAGTAAATTTGAGTTTGAGCCTCTTCAGATTTATCCTTTTACTTTTACTGTGCCTGGCTCACAGCCATCCACAGAGTATGGGCTCAACAAAGTATCTGGACAGAAGAGTTAGTAAAGCTCTGTTGAGTGCTCCCTTGATAGTCACACTGTCTACTTTATGTTGCACGTTGCTGCATTTGTGCCACTTTCCTTCCTGTAGGAAGTCCACGCTTGGGAAATAACATCCCCACAGAAGGTTGTGAGAGGCTCTGATGGGCAAGTTGGAACCCCTGTGCAGGGCTCTGGATTTGACACCGTGGGTCAGGAAAAGTGTCCCCTCTCCTCACGGATCCAAGGCAACATTTATGGCCCAGGCACTTCGATCCAACCCCCCTTACTTTCTCCTCCCTGTTGGTCCAGGTTAGGAACGGTTGCTCTAAGTTGGGAAGCGCCCACGCCACGGTCCAGCCGGGTGCGGTGGGAGGGGAAACTGAGGCGCCGGCTCGGCACCCCCACCGAGCGCAGCCGGCCACTGGGGTCGCAGGCCTCGGCAGACACCTGGCGCCAGGTCGCCCCGCCCGCGTTGCTTCCTGGCCCGCGCGTGCCGTGCTCACGTGACCTGGGCCTGGGCGGAGCCGGGGCGGGCGGGGAATCACCTGAACAAGGGAGTCACGTGAGCGGGGGGCGGGGGCGGGGGCGGTGCCGGGCGGCGGTCACGTGACGCGGTTCCGGAGCCGCCGCCGAGCTCAGCCGAGCCGCG
>NW_007730214.1:77968-87325 GCF_000696425.1 Galeopterus variegatus
TGTGCAGGTGGGTGGTCCCCAGGGCGCAGGCTTTGCTCGCGGTCCCCCCACCCCCCCACCCCCGGGCTCTCGCTGGGGCCGGGGTGGGGGGCAGGGAGCGCTCGGGGTGGGGGGAGTGGGGTCCCCGAGTCGCCCCTAGTCCACGCTAGGGTCCGCTCCATCCCCGAGGGAAAGTTGTCTCTGCGTGGTGGCCGAACGGGAGAGACCGAGGGTCCTGTGCGCGCGGACGGGGGGCGCGGGAGGACGCGCCGTCCTGGCGCTGGCCCGCGGAGCCCTGTGCCTGGCCACTTGTGGCTGTCACTAAGTCGGGGGCGGCTTTGTGTGCGAGCGGCCGGCCGACCGCCGACCCGTCTGGGTGACACACTGCGGGCAGCCTCGCGCCCAGTGCTGCCCTCCCAGCGGTGCGTCTGGGAAAGTTGGAGGAGGCAGGTCTCCAGCTTTGCTTTGTTCACACTGCACGTCTGCATCAGACTCGCACTAGCGGGGCTTTGGTGAGGCCCCTCAGTGTGGAGAGACTCACCCCTGCGTCGGAGCTCACGGGGATGGCCCTGGAGCTGCGCGTTTTGGTTTCATTTGCTGATTGATTTCTTCCATGTGGGTTTTCATTTTCTTTTTAAAGTAGCTTTTCAGCAGTAGGGGACCTCTCTTTTGATTAGCGGGTTGGGGGTGGTCATCCTGTGTTGACTTTCAGGACTTTACCCTTCACTTCTGCGAGCCTAACTTCCTGTCTCTTTGCTCACATGATGTCATTGTCTCCAGGGTGGATTATTCTAGTGGAGTTTTTTGCTCTGGGAACCATGATTGTGTAGTGGCCAGTCCCATCGAGGGCTGTTAGTGTCCTACAACGGCTAGAAGTCCCGGCCCTGGAAAACTTCCAGTACCAGGAATTTTCTGACCAACCTTCTCTGGACTGTGTAGGATGGTGGAAAACCCAGCTTTTATTTAACTTTTAAACTTTGGTGAAAAAGAGGCTGGCTGAAAAGTCCTGAACAGTCAACGGTTTCCTCTTGACACTAGCAAGTTACTTTTCAGAATTAAGTTAAGCCAGGCCTACTTTGAGCTGAACTTGGAGTTTGTGGTAGGGTTTATGGGGTTCTTATTTTTCGCTTGTATCAGAGGTAGTGTTATTAGCACTCTTGAGTTCAGCACTTGGAGAAATTATTCTGAGTGAGGCTGACCTCACGAGAGAAACCTTTTGGAAAAGCGCGTGTTCTTTTCTTTCCTTTTTTTGGAAGCGGGTGGGCGTCAGGAGGGAGAGTTTACTGCACAGTAGTGTATAGACTGGTTAGCTACCCTAAGATAAGTAGTTATACTCTAGTAACTAGCATGGTACAGAGGAAAGGGCAGCGCATTAAACAAGGTCAGGCCGACACTGACATTTAAAGGAGGACATTTTGTAATAATAACTTATGTGACCAAAAACATCCACAAGAAATTAATGCAACTGGGTTAGTAGTGTTGAAGTCTTGGTCTTGTTAACAAATTGGAATTTATTTTTTAATAGTTAATGTTAAACTTGGCTTCAGGGGCAGACTGATACTCTGTAGCTGATTCAGGGGGCCCTTACTTTTGCATTAGGTTAGTCATCACAGAATCTTGAACTTAACGTTCACTAACCTCATTTCCAGGTGGAACACAGCCTCTTGGTCGAGTAGGAATGGCCTTTGTATCTTTACATACTTCTGGCCTCTATCACATGTGGGCATAACTTAGCAAATGCTAGAGAGGGTTCTGAGGTTGATATGCATTGTTAATATGACCTGTGGTCTTAAAACCTTTCAAGTTGGTGTATTTAGTTTTTCTGCCAGATTTCCTTAGGACAGCAAACCTCTCAGTAACTTGAGGTGGCTTTTCACACACCTCTGTCCCCTACCTATTACTGTCTTATAGTTGCACATGGAGACTTCTTGAGAGCCATTTGCAATCTCTACTTTAAACCCAACACCTGCAAAATGAAGTTCTTCCTGTCTGTTCCTGTTTTAAATCCATACCTCTCCTTAAATACTGTTAAAGACTCTTTTGGGTCAATGATGTGTGTACTGTTATGAGGTAAAACTGGCAGAAAGTTCCTTAATTTAATTTGAGGAATGGCAATGTGAGCTGATCTTTTTTTTTTTAATTCAGTATGAAAAGTTCTACCAAGTATCACCAAAGTATGATGTGCTAAGCTACCTTTTTGCTCTGTTGCTGGGCATCCATTTGCTGAAATGTAAATAACCCACCCAGGTCTCCACTATGAGTGTGAAAAGTGGATTCCCACAAGTGTTGCTGTCTTTCTTTGCAGCTGGGTCACAGGTAGGCAGTCGCTGAGGTACAGAAGGATCACATTCCAAATGTTTGTAAATTAGTTGTTTGAAACGTGGAACACGTTTTTTCATTGAAAATGGTCTTGTTCATTGTGGTTTGGTGCCTAGGGCAGTCTTCAGAATCCCATTATCCTTACAAAGGTTTTGGAGTGCCCAGACACTCTACAGCTAGAGCCCTGAAAATAAATTCTCATTGTCTTTAAAAGATGGAGTTGAATTTTAAGGGAAACAACTCCTCCCAAGCCCAGCTCTCTAGAACCTAAAGAAGATATTTTTTATCTGCAGTCCCTTAGCACCAAGAAGAGGGAAGCCTGGGCCTGCTTCAGGAGTACCTGCTGGGTACCTTGTGGGGGCAAAGCTTCTGGGTGAGCTGGGCTCTGAGCACTCCTGAGATAGGGGTGCAGCTCCTGGTGCAGTTAGTTATTGGGAGAGATGAAGGAAACAGAGTGCAGGAACTATTTCATCAGGAGCTTTAACTACATTCATGCCCATGGAGAGTCCTGCTCTCTGTGAGTTGTGCATTGACCACTCCCAACAGAAGCAAGTTTCCCAAAGTGTATCTGGCTGCAAGCAGCACTTTAAACAAGTGCTTGTTCTTTGGGGAGACTCAATAATATGCTTTTTAAGTGTCAGGGGGACCAGTGTGCCAGGTGAGCCCTGTGCTGTGGAAGAAGTTAGTGATTCTTACTCAAATATTTCTTGGGAGGTGGTGTGCTCGCAGAAAGAACTTACTTCCCAAGGCCAGTGTGATAGGCAGTGGGAATGGTCTGTGCGGAGGTCCTGGGGCAGGAAGGAGTGTCCAAAGTTCAGTGGGGCAGGACCATCGAGAGCAAAAAGAGAGGGGGGGTCAGAGGCCAGGCCATGCAAAAGCACCAAAAGTGACCAAAATGCTCTTGGGTAGTCAGTACCTTTGCTTGTTATTATTATCACTGTATTCCTTAGGCTTTGTAAAATGTTATATTACATATGTAATATTCAAGTTTCCACCCTTTATTTAGTTAGGTGTTAACAACGTCTTTAATGGGTGAGGTCTTAACAGTTTGTACTAATTATAAAATAATGCTTTGAGCTGGCTTCATTTAGGTAGTGAAGTTCTTTAAAATTTATGTAGAACAAGTTTTCCCCAAATTGTTTGGATATAAATGCTGGAAAGTTTTTATTATATTGAGAAGAGAATAATGAAGCCAGATGGGAGTTGAGGTTGGTTTAGTTGCTGTCTCTAAGGAGATTTTTTCCCCTGCAATTTTTCCAAAGGAACAATGCTTATATGCCTAATTTGGGCCACATGTTAGACCTGGATCACATCCACTTATGTATATGCATTTCTCTCAACAGTAAGTGTGTGTGGAAGCCCAAGATTGTTAATTATGGTTACATTAGGGTTTATGCATTAATTCTTAGACCTGGATCACATCCACTTATGTATATGCATTTCTCTCAACAGTGTGTGTGTGTGGAAGCCCAAGATTGTTAATTATGGTTACATTAGGGTTTATGCATTAATTCTTAGAACAGCATACTGATAGATTCCCAGGAAATGAATGCCTGACTGGACCTCATATCTTTTATCAACACTTCATAGAGGGGTTTTCATTTATTCATTTATTTTTTTTTGGCAGCTGGCCAGTATGGGGAACCGAACCCTTGACCTTGGTGTTACAAGGCTGCTCTCTAACCAACTGAGCTAGCTGGCCAGCCCCCATATGGGGATTTTAAAAGATGGAATTGAGAATATAATTTAGCTATTCTCTTCTCTATTTTGATCTTGACATGTAACTGTATTGTGCTGGGCAGAGAGAATTCAGTAGGGTTCCAGAAATGGGTCTATTGGCAGAAAGTAGCTCTTCACTTTGCAGAGCTGTTTGTTTTCTTCTTTTGACTGTCCCAGCCATGGAAATCTCTTGGTAATGCCCCAGCTGGTTATGGATGGTGTGTAAGGATGTGGAAATGGCTGTTTGACTTTATGTGACCTGCCAAACTGTAATCTGAAGTGGTCGTACCGTTTTGTATTCCCACCAGCAATGCAGGAGAGTCCCAGTTGTTCCACATCCTTGTCAACACTTGGTTTTGCTAGTCTCAATTTTAGCCATTTTAGTGGATTTGTAATGGTATCTCAGTATGGTTTTAATTTTCATAGCCCTGCTGACTTATGATGTTGAACAATAAAAGAACATCTTTTCTTGTGTTTGTTGGGATACCTAATGATGTTGAACATCATCATGTGCTTACTGACCATTCGGATATCTTTCATACTGTCTTTTAAAAATAATCTTTTGCTTCCCCCACCCCTCCTTAAATGAACAATAAAAGAACATCTTTTCTTGTGTTTGTTGGGATACCTAATGATGTTGAACATCATCATGTGCTTACTGACCATTTGGATATCTTTCATACTGTCTTTTAAAAATAATCTTTTGCTTCCCCCACCCCTCCTTAAATGAATACTTTTTTCCCAGTTGTTTTTTTGAAATTTATTTTATTATTTTATTTTTTTATTGGTGGCTGGTCAGTATGGGAATTCAAACCTTTAACCTTGGTGTTACAAGGCCACACTCTAATCAGCTGAGCTAACTGGCCATCTCTTTTTTTTCCCCAGTCTTAATCTTGCCTTTTCATTTTCTTAGTGATATCCTTTAAAGAACAGGTATTACTAAAATTTGGTAAATTCCAACTTACCAATTTCTTTTTATGTTTTATGTTCTTTGTAGCCTAAGAAATCTTTGCCCACCCCAGAATTTCTCATCCTTAGTGCTGTTGACATTTGGGCTGGGTAATTCTTTGTTGTGGGGAGTATCCTGTGCATTCTAGGGTGTTAAGCAGTGTTCCTGGCCTCTACCCATTAGAAGGCAAGAGTATGCTCCACCTTCAGCCCCCCTGCCCCCCACAGTTGCAACAAATAAAAATGTCTCCAGACATTTCAAATGACCCTTGGTGGTGGGGGGGAGCAAAATCACCCCCAATTGAGAACCACTGGTCTACCCCAAGGTCACAAAGATTTTCTTCTGTTTGCTTCCAGAAGTTTTATAGTTTTAACTTTTATATTTAACCCTATGATCAGTTTTTTAAGTTCAGTTTTTGTGTATGATGTGAGGAAAGGGTGATAGTTGATTTTGTCCATGAATATATCTAATTCTACTTATGAATATTTTATGTAGGATGCTCACAGCTGTGTTTTTAAGTAAGATTGGGCTGTAGTTTTATTTGCTGTGCTGTTCTTGACTGGTTTTGTTACAAAAATTTGTTTGCTTTGTGGAAAGAGCTGGCTAACTTTTAGTATTTTTGTACATGGTGGAACAGTTTTCATATAAGATGCACCTTTTCTGTTCCTTAAATTTTGATAGAACTCACCAGTACAACCATTTGGGCCTGGTGCCTTTGAAGAGGTAGAGTATAGTGGGCAAGGAGTTGCAATTATGGTTTCAGTTTTATTCTCCTTTGTTCAGATTTTATAATTTTTCTTGAGCCAATTTTGGAAATCTCTGTTTTCCTAGAAAATTATCATTTTAATGTATTCATATAGAAATATATAACATGCTAACTTTTTATGTTTTTGAAAATATTCTTGGTATCTATAGGTAAATTTTTAAAATTCCTGATGTTTATTTGTGTGGTTTTTCCCTTAAATACATTTGCTAAAGATTTGTTTACTTTTTTTAGTCTTTTCAAAAGAACTAGTATTTTGTTTTGTTTACCATCTCTATCACCATTTATTTTTGATTTTATTAGGTTTTGGTTTTTATTACTAACTTCATTTTTCTGTTTCTCATTTGATTTAAAAGCTTTCATCTTTTAGTTTAAATCGTTATACATAATTAAGCTATATGTTTTGTTTTCCTGAGCACATACCACTCTTACAGATTTTGGTACACGTTTTCTTTTTTTCATCTCTCAATTCTATATATTTCTTTCTTGGACCCCCAAATTCTGTGAGGGTACTTCAAAAAAGTTTGTGGAAAAATTAAATTAAAAGAGAATATGAATTCTTCCATGGACTTTTTGAAGACCTCTCATGTCTAGTTCAATTTCCTGGACCTATTAAGTTGTTAGAATCTTTCTTTCAGGTAAATGGATTTTGGGCGGTTATTTATCTTTTCCATTGTGGCCAGTACATATGGTGGAATTTATCGACATTTCCCTTGTGGCCTAGCACCTAGTCAACTTGAGAAAGTTTTATGTGTTTGGAAAAACTGTTCTGTGTTTGGGTCAAAGTTATGAACTGTGCTATTTAGCTTTTCTTCATCCTAACTTATTCTTTGTCCTGCATGACTTACTGGTCTGTTGCGTTTATACTTTGTGTCTGGTTACCACGTTGAGCAGGCGTTGTGGAAGGCTGTCTTTTGCCGTCTCCACTCACCGATTCTACCATTGTTCATAATGCCCTTCACCTTCCCAGTCGTTCTAGCAAGGTCTCTAGTTGAAGGATGGTCGCAGCTGCCTGTTCTGTCTGCGCAGATGCTACAGCTTCCATCATCTCTCTGAAGATACATTTTAACGTTCTGCCCTGATTGCCCTGTTAATTCTTTTTCCTCGGGCCCAATTTCTTTGGTTTGAGTTTGCCATGTCTTTTTCATGGTGTTGGAACTCTGTGACTGGTGGTTCCCAATTGTGCTCTGTGCAGTAGGTCTCCTTGTGGACATTTGTTGCCGCCTGTACAGCTGTGCGTGGTAGGCTGGAAGCCGTTGTTGGAACTTGGCTTCAGATTGTTTTTTGGGGAGAACAGGGGATGGGCAGGGCGTGCCTGTGTGGCTGGTCTTCATCTTAGGTCCTTTCCCATCCTCTCAAGTATCATCCCCAAATGCTGTTCCTGCCAGGAGACAGCTGCTCAAACCCCTGTTGATTGCTCTTGGCAGAGTCTGGTGTGTCCTGCTTGCAGCCTGAGACAGGAGATCTGGATTATTGAGTTGGCTGTGTCAAATAACTGCTTTTCTCTGGATTTCATTTTCCTCCTCAAGAGAGGTGGGAGTCAGTTTTGGAAGTCACTGTCCTGGTTTTGAATTTGGTCTCCCTTTACAGGCCTCGGGCGAGTTAAGACTCCTGAGGTCTTAATTTCCTTATGTGTTGAATCAGGATGCTAACTTTTTAGGATCACTAGGTGTGCAAATTATAATGCACTTAAATGTCTGGCACATGTCAGTGTTCATTAGTGGTGTGGTGTGGAATTTATTACTTTATCTATAGAGTTGCTGCATTAGATCAGTGTTTTTTTTTGTTTTTTGTTTTTTTTAGCTTGTTACTGGGCATTCAGGTATTCTCCATTAGTGTCTTGGGGTTTCTGTCTCAGCCAGAGGGCATTTCTCCTTCACCTGTTTCATGCACTGGCATTCCATTTGACATACCTTTTGGGAAGGAAAGGTTTCCACTGTTTAACAAAGTTTTAAAACTGCTGAACTATGTGATTCTCTGGGTTCATTTCGCATTCAGAATTCTGTGATTCTGAGTTATGCAGCCTTCAGGATTTCTTCCCAACTCAAATTCCCTTGAACAATGAGAAACTTGATGATAGGAGGTGTGGGTTTTGGGTGGCTGCCAGGTGCCATATGTTGGGGTGGGTCCTATGTCCTTTCCTGCTCCACCCTTCTTCCTGCAGTGGCTTCGCTCTCAGCTGGGAGCAGAAGGGCCATAGCAGTTGCACTGTCCAGGGGGAGAAGAGAGAGCCTCCTTGTCTACCTCTGGCAGGCAGCAGGAAGTCCAGCCGACTTCTGCGTGGGTGTCAGCAGTCCGGGGGCTCTTGTCCTTACCGACACCTTTCCAGGCTTTCATGAAGGGTGGGTCCCAGGGTGTCTGCCGTAGGTGGGAATGGCAATGAGAATGCAGGAGCCGAGGTGGACGTGAGGGTACTTCGTAAACTCCACTTTGCCGTACAACTTAAAAAAAATAACCAGCTGCTGCTAGCTAGGTTTTTGAGGTGCCCAAAGCAATGTGTCATGTGCTATTTTTGTCTGTGTTAGCCAGTGCAGAGGGGCAGGTCCGTGTGAATCCTCCACAGTGAGGGGAATCCAGTCCCTCTAGTTCCTGTGGGCATGAAACTTGCCCTTCAAGTCAGCTAGAGAACTTTGGGGGGATTTGTCTTTTTCCTTTTGGGTGCTTTTAGATCCCTGGGCACAGTCATTGTTCAATAAACATGTGGAAGGCAAGTTCCTCAGGAAGAGGGAGCAGATTCCTACAAGTATTATGGGTCATAGAGGAGAGTTGTAGGAAATAAGAGAAGTTGTGGAAGTATTCATCTTAGTTTTGTTTTAGGATATGGAGGGACCGAAGGAAAGATTGAGGAATGTGTGAGCAGCGAAAAGTGGCCTTTGCAATTCGGTTGTCCATGGGCCTTGGAGGGAAGTTCAGGAGGTACCTTTTTCATCAGAGCCTTGGCGCTTTAGTGCTGTGGGTATTCTTCATGCCTGTGTGTGTGCTGTAATAAAATGTGCAGGAGTGCACGTGGAGAGCGCACTCAGGAGTAGGTGGACCATTGGATTTCGATTGCATGTAAAATTAATCTGTTGCCATCTGAATGACTATCTGTACTCCAAAATCAAGTTATAGATTTTAAAACAGCTATTTTGTACTTAAGAACCCCCCCCAACACTCCCTGTTCCTCGCCCCAGCCTGCAAATAGAACACCAGGCCACCAGAATAGAAGTGTTAAAAAAGTGGGTTTCCTAGAAGTGACAAGGGTGCAGCCTGTGACTCATCCTCATTGTTCCTCTGAGAACACTCCCTGTTCCTCGCCCCAGCCTGCAAATAGAACACCAGGCCACCAGAATAGAAGTGCTAAAGAAGTGGGTTTCCTAGAAGTGACAAGGGTGCAGCCTGTGACTCATCCTCATTGTTCCTCTGAGGTCCCTCCCTCCACCTGCTGCCAGTTGTAGAGGCGTCACTTTCCACACACCCAGGGAGAAGCCAGTGTGCCTCTCTTTTCTGTCTTTAGAGTTGCCCCTTCAGAGAAGGCAGGACAGGCCTTGACTTTGCTTGACACCTGGAGCAGGTGGGGCCCATGAGTCGGGCAGTCTCTCATAGAGTCCTTTCCCATCCTCTCAAGTATCATCCCCAAATGCTGTTA
>NW_007730214.1:88325-103048 GCF_000696425.1 Galeopterus variegatus
CTGTACTCCAAAATCAAGTTATAGATTTTAAAACAGCTATTTTGTACTTAAGAACCCCCCCCAACACTCCCTGTTCCTCGCCCCAGCCTGCAAATAGAACACCAGGCCACCAGAATAGAAGTGCTAAAGAAGTGGGTTTCCTAGAAGTGACAAGGGTGCAGCCTGTGACTCATCCTCATTGTTCCTCTGAGGTCCCTCCCTCCACCTGCTGCCAGTTGTAGAGGCGTCACTTTCCACACACCCAGGGAGAAGCCAGTGTGCCTCTCTTTTCTGTCTTTAGAGTTGCCCCTTCAGAGAAGGCAGGACAGGCCTTGACTTTGCTTGACACCTGGAGCAGGTGGGGCCCATGAGTCGGGCAGTCTCTCATAGAGTCCACGTCCCCAGGCCTTTCTGTAAGAGGACATGTAAGCAGGGAGCAGGAGGGAGTGAGGGAGTGAAGCATGCCTGGGCTGAGGGCTGCCCTGGTGGGGGCATGCCTGACATATCTGCAGCAAGGCAGAGGGGCCAGCCTGGCTGGAGCAGCCTGAGCCAGCATAAGAAAGGAGGGAGGGGCAGCGAGAAGTAGCCAGGCCACGTCTCAGAGCTGCTGTTGTGACTCCGGCTTTTACTGTGAGGGAGCTGGGAGCCCTGGAGGATTTTAGTAGATTATTGGAAATGTGGAAGTTCTGATTGCTTCTATTTCCTCAGTGGACTAGGAAGCAAGATCATCAGTTAGGGGTAGCAATTTGGCACACGGCTTTTTATCTTCAAGTTGCCCTGAAATTGGTGACGCTTTTGACTGCAGCAATGTAGCACGGATAGCACGTGCTGTGGAGTGGGACAGGCCTCTTTCAAACACTGGCTTGGCCACTGTCTGACTTTGTGACCAGAGGCATGGTTGCGACCTCACTCGGCTGTCTCACTAGGCTGTGGTTTCTGTGTCTGTGAAAAGGGGCAGGGGCAGCGCCTGCCTGGAGAGACAGGTGAAGGTGGAGCAGCCATGTGCATAAGTTGTGCAGTGTGAGTGCCGGTCATACAGTTGCTCCAAGACGTTCCCCTTATTCTTGGATGACGTGAGACAGTGCCGTTCTTTTTTTATGAATGCATAAAGGTGAGGACTGCTGTGGCTCTATAGGAGTGTGCTGTGTGATTCCTTTTCCCCAAAGGGGTGTGAGGTTTTGCGGATCCATATGTGCCAACCTGAAATTTGACCCCAGCATCTTCAAAGCAAGGACTTCTCTCCTGAGTCCACCTAATTGGCCTTTGTAAAGAACTATCACCCGACAGTGGCCCCCTTAGCATCGAGAGCTATCTAGCTGAGTTGACTGCCCAGAAGTCACAAAGGCCAACCTTCCCTTGTAGTTAGGGCCATAATGGAAGGGCGCTAGATCTGGGGGAAGTTTTCCAGGACTTCGATGACAGGGCAGAGTAGGGGGCTGAACATTAAGATATGAGTTCTTTGCTGTGGGCTGGGTTAACTTTAAGGGCAGTTAAATTCAGACATTCATAATGAAGAAGGGGATTTAACCTGTGTTACAGTGTTTCTTTACACACGTGAGGTGCAGAGTATGAGAACATCCAGATAATTTCTCTGATTTTAAAAAACATTATCACAGTAGGTTTAGGGTTGAAATCCTCGCCCGCGTCCTGATCTGAGCAAAAAACACGGCCAGGGTTGCAGAGGGAGGACTGGCCATTCCTATTTCAGTAGCTTTATGTTGTGGAGGGGCACATGACAATTTACTAAAAATTCCATGCATTGCCTTGCTGTGAACCCATTTTAGGAAGAATGTGTCCTGTCTCCCCACCCTGTTCCTCTGCCAGAAGTTTCAGATTTATCAGGTCTCTGCTGTGGTGGGAGCGGCTAGTGACTACATGGTGCAGGGTCGGGCAGGCCCGGAGTTGCTGTCCTATCCCGAGAAGTCCCAGGAAGCAGCGGATCGTGTGCGTGCCGCACCTCCGCCCCCTGGTCTTCTGTCTCTATGCTCAGCTCCATCTGCTCCATGGAGATGGCCCCAGAGAAGAGCCTGTCCCTCTCCTTTCCAGTTCCTTGCCAATGTTATGTGACACTCCCTTGGGAGGCTCCAAACCAACCAACTTTTTTTGAATTCAATTTTTAAACAATCCAGATCCTTCTATTGACTCAGATGAAAGCTTAGGTCATCGTCTCTTTCCAAAGCTCTACATTCCTGGTCTGGTTCTTTTCTCACAGTGACCTTGCTGGTTGGCTCAGTTTCGTAGACAAGGAAGTTGGGGCTCAGAGAGATTAAGTGTGTCTCTCACAGCCTGTTGGTCAGCAGTGAGGTGAGATTCAGCCCCAGGTCTGTGGGGCTCTTCCCACAGTGGCCAAGGCACCTTTCAGAGGGAAGCTCACCTCTCTTTTTATTCCACGTTACCTCTGTTATATCCACTCATGATGCAGATTTTAGAAACATTGTCCTGGTACCTTAGGCGCTGACGCTGACCTGAATGCTGTGTTTGACTTACAGCTTCCAGCCAATCTGTCTATCCGATTGGCTTTAGAGCCTGCGTAACTATCACCAAACACCAAAGATTTGTGTCTGGCACTTCCATGCTGCTGCTGCTTCTTCTTTTTTAATTGCAGGCCCTGTATCTTCATCCACAGCTTTGTGGGTTTGTTAGAATAGGAAGTGAAGTACTTCCTATATAAGCTTTGGCCATGCCCTATCAAGCTCATGTGTTCCCCAGCCTTCAGAGCAGGGGACAGAGTCATCATGCCAAATCAGATTTTTTTCTCTTCTAGTGTCAGCAGCAGAAAATTGTCGACAACAGTGGTTACATTATGCCCTTGACATTCTGTTGCAAATGTCCATTGTGGGAACCCTGCCTTCCTCTTGCTCTTCTTCCTGCCCCCCGCCCCCTCTTTTTTTCCCCCTTCTTAGTTTAGGAGATGGCCAGATTTTTGAAGGTTAATAGGCTGGATGTATGAGCTGAGAAACCATCTGACAATGATAAGGGGCAGTTGTGAGCCAAATGATTTCTTGAATATTCTGTTAGAGGACTTGGATGCATGCCAGAAGTAGGAAAATCTTTTTTGGATGTTCAGGTTGGAAAGACTTTGTATTCCCTTTGTCTCCAGAGTGTTACATTTGTTGCTCACTCTGGATTCAGAAAAATGTTCCTCTAGCTAGCTAGTGACTGTGTGCTATGCGAATTTAGCTCGTATATCACCAACTGGGATTTTTTTTAAAGGAAACCAAATTACAGATTCATACAGGCTTGTTAATTTTATTACTGATTTCATCATACCTCTATCCTCCTTTATATGCTGATAATTGTAAGCCAGTAAGAAAATGTTTAATAGCTACATGACCATTACCATAACTCCAAGACTCGCAGGGAGTTTAGTGCACTAAAATGTATTTCAAAAGAGTTAGGGGTCTGTGGCAGTAAATGAGGAAGGAACAGAGTGAGAATGCATGCAGATGTTTTGAGTTGGAGCCCAGATTTCTAAGATTTTTTTTCTTTAAGGGGTTGGGCATACCATACATTTTGACCATAGAATTTTACATACTTTATTTTAGATATTAGCTGTTTTAAAAATGAAAGAACTCCAAATTGTATCTCGCAAAGTACTGCAGTTTTTCAGGCTTTCAGTGATGACATACATGAAAACTTTGAGAGGTGTCACACTGAGAAACCAATGTCAAGTAGTTTAAAAATACTGTACAGCCGTATCCCTGTGGCTTTTTCTTTTGAACTTTTTCTTTCTTTCGGAGGAGGCTTCCCGAGCCCTAGGCAGGCGTGCTGGCTGGTTAGTTTGCTTCTTCCTGCTGCCCCTTGCTTGGTTTGGTCTCGACCAGAATGGCATTAGACGTGGCATTTGCTGGAACAGTACTAGGAAAGTAGAAATGCTTTCCTGTCTCTGGGTTGGTTGACAGTCTGTTACTTGTGTGCTTCCTTCTAATTGGTAATCTGCCAACACCTTTCAGGATATTATGAAATTTAAAACAAATGAAGTTAAAATGGAACCTCTGGGCCACTGAACAGACGTGGAGTGACTGTAGTACCCCAGCATGGTTTTCAGAAGAAGCGATGAGATTACAATCAAGAGCAAAACGGTATCAAGGTTTCTTTAAGGGAATGATTCAGATGGTGTGCTTAACTTATACGGTTAAATTAATTGCCCATGTCTGAGGTATATTTCAGCTCCAGAGTTCACTTTGAAATCAGAGATCTTGTAAAGTCGTTCGCCTTGTGTGTGACTTCTTCCCCTCGCCCATTTCCTGCTAGGCCTGACAGTTTGATTGTAGGATGTTCTGAGTTATTGATGACACTGTTGGACTCTCTGCCAAGCAAAGTAGCCAATTTAAAGGAGAGTGTGAATCTGAGATGAGGAAAACAATATAGATGTATTCCTTCTTAGTGGAGTCCACAACCAGCTCGGATACAAATAGCAAGGAGAGTGTAGCCAGTGGGAAGGAGAGGGCTGAGGGAATTGATATTATTTCCATGGAAACCAGTTGGGTGTGGGAAGAGAGGTTGCAGAAGGCGATGCCTCTGGTGTTTGGCAATTCAGACTGTGCAAGAGAGAAAGCAGAAGTGGAGTCGGTATAGTTTAGCAGAAGTTTAAAACTTGGGGAAGAACTTCAGCTAGGAAAAGCATATGATCTGTTCGTTGGTCAGCATGGCATGGTGCAGTCTGAATCTTCAGAAAGTTCACAGCTTTTTCTTAGAGGCCGTCCTCAGATGGGTTCAACCACTCTGAGAAGTCTGCCTTCACTATCCAAGTAGTTACCGTGTGAACTGGGACATTAGACATGAAAAGGGAATTTTTACAAATATCTGTTATTACAAGGAGTTGTAAAGGAACAAGTTTAATTTTTCTGTATAATTAGCATTTTATTGAATCAAGTTGTACAGTAGGTGGGTTGGCTGTTAGTATAACAAGGAGCTTGGAAGTCTTCATGCCCTACAGAATCTGTCATTTTAATGGCATTTATTGTGACAAGATTTAAACTCTAAAGATTTGTGGAATGTTTTGCCAGTTGCAGTGTTGTAATTGAAATTAAATATTTTCTGAGAAGTTAAAATGTTTTTTAAGTTGAAAATAAATGAAGCAGTTTATATTAGTGGTTAAGCAAGCACTTGTCCTCGGGGTTCAAACTGACCTGGGTTTATTCCTGGCTTTGTCACTTCATAATTGTGTGATGTTGGGCAAGGTCTGAATCTTTCTGAGTCTTGGGATCTTTGACTCCAGAACTGAGGAACTTGGGAGCGCTGAGTAATGGTGTCAGTGCTCGGGGTGAGGGTTTGGCTCGGGTGTCAGCGCCTGTGGGTGAGAGTCTGGCTGGGATGCGTCCTTGGTCCACTGGCCCAGTTTCCTTCTCAATCCACTGGCCAGTGTTGATTCTGCAACACCAGTGGTAGTTCTGGGGAGGGAGGGCACTACTGTCCCAGAGTAACGGCGTGGCTGGGGATAACAGAGCTGGCGCCAGGGCTGCGGATGCCCCAGGGCAGCGTGGGCCTGGGCTGAGGGAGTCACCGTGGAGCGTGACTGTGTCTGCAGCTGTCGGGCTTGCTTCAAAATGAACTTGTTTTTTTTGAGAATGGGAGGGGGGGGGTCGTTGGCTAAGTACATTTTGCACTCTGAAAAATGAGGTAGAATAGCAAGGATTTTGCTTGCTTTTGCCAAACCAAGTTTCTTGTGCAGATCGTTTTATATCCAGAGGAGCAATTCTAACTGGGATTAGGCGGCCTCCTTCGAGGATATTAACTGAATTTTGCCAGGCTGGGACAGTGGGCTGGGATTCTGGGTGATGTTTCCAGTTGACAAGCTGCTTCCTCCAGCGGTTCTCCCTGCCCCCTCCCTGCTCCTCACCTCCTGTTGGCTTTCCTCGGAGGAGATGGAATGTAGCACAGATTCAGTGACTTTTAGAAGACTTGACATCGATAGGAACGCTAGTTTCAAGAAAATGCCGACTGGACTTTCTTACTTATCTTGCTGCAGAAGTTGCTTGTTATAGCAAACATATTTAAAACATTCTTATGCGTGTGCGTTTGAGTGAAGACTGCATTTCCACACAGCTTGCAGATATTTTCTTTCAGAGGCTTGTTTCTTGCTAAAATTAAAAATTTAAATATTACAGCTTAGTTTTCTCTCTGATCTAATATGTCGATCTCATTTTTTTCTCGTGAGTCTTTTCCTTAAGTCTTTACGTGCACAAGCCCAAATAACGTAGTCTAGAATGTAGACTTTTCTGGGAATCTCAGCTGAATGGTCTCACTTGCTTGGCTGTTAAATGAGCTGTTCTGCTGTGGAATCGTTTCCCAATTTTGGCCGTACATGTTCGTTTCAGGTAGAAAATTTTCTAATAGACAATTTCAGACAAAAGTTTATTATTCCTCAAAGATATCATTACATTTTATTTAGTCCATAATACTTTCGTTGCTTCTGAAACCATTCTCTGGTTCTATAATATGATCATGGTGCTTTTAAAATTTAGAATCAATTTAATTTTAAGAATTATTTAATTTTTGGAATGATTTTAGCCTAGGCCATTCTGGCGGCTCGTCCTTTAACCTGGCAGGAAATCTACAATTATCTAGTTTCAAACACATAATTTCTTAAGTACTATCAGATATTTATATGACTTTCAAGTTTATTATGAAATAGTCTTTAAAAAATATTTACAACTAGCGGAAGCATATGTAGATAATGTAATCTAACCAGGGTACATATCAGAGTACATAATAGTTTTCAGAATGTGCTTTGTGAGTTTTCAGAGAGATTAGTTTAACCGAAGGACTATTCCTGAGCTCCGAAAGATACCAGATGCTAGGTGTGTTTGTTTTTAAAGCAGACATGAGGTCCGTGGGAATCAGTGTTTCAAGTACCGACAGTCTTCAGGTGCCTTGGTAGTGTGGTTTAGAAACGTGCTGCGACCATTCCTTCATTTTTAAGTGATGTGACTGAGAACTCAGGTATTGGTGCCTCCACCAGAGTGCTGCTGTCTGGGTCTGTGAGTGGCATTGAAGGCACTAGCCTGGAGTAGGGCTGCCCTGTGCTAAGTGGTGAAATCAACACCCCCCAAAAGTCAGTGTTCATGTGCTTTAATAGGGTCCCCCCTCCTTTACTCCCATAACAACCACTTACATTCTTGTAACATTCTTGTAACTCTTGACAAAACAAATATGAAATGCGAATAGAGAAAAGAATGCAATTGAATACCCTTTTCTTTCTAGGAACTCTGATTTCCAGATAATCAGGACAGTATCCCACATTTTACTCTTGCATCGTTTTTCTGCTCTCTGAATGCACAGACACTTTATACTTATTTTAATATCACCTCTGCAAAAACAGCAGCGGATTTCTGTTTTTAAGAAGAGCACAGCATTTTAGGTACTGTGTGGATTTCTTCAGAGTTGATTTCTATCAGTTGACTCATTTCAAATGATGCCTTTATATATACCTCTATCATACTTAGGGTTGTGAAATACTTTAATGATGCCCCTGCTAAGGTTTTACATTTTCTGTTAAGTATCCTGGAAAAGCTTGGTCATGGCTTCCTAATAAGAGATTAGCATTTGTCTGAATTAGCCATAATTAATAATAGAAAAGTGTTACTAATACTCTTCAGTCAAAATACTAGCTTAAAATCTTAAGGAAAGCATTGTAGTATCCTTGAGTGGCCTTTCTTTGCTTCAGGTATAAAATGGAAACTGCTTCCTCTGATCTGCAAGATCCCTGCGTGCCCAGCCCCATCTCCTGGACCTCCTCTCCTGTTCTGTCCTCTTACCCTCCTGGACCGGCCACATTGCTCCCCTTTCTTTTCCATGAATGTGCCGAGCTCTTTCCTGCCTCAGGACCTTGCAGTGGTGGTCCATCTGCTCAGAATGTTCTTCCCACCATAATTCTTCTATTTGTCATTCAAGTCTCAGAGCAAATACCATCTTAGAGGACTCCCTGGTCTATCACCACTACCCAATCATTTCCCACCACAGAGCATGCATTAGTAGGTGGAATTATTCTGAGTATTTGTTTACTTATTTTCTGTCTCCACCCCACTGGAATGTACACTCCAAAACGGCAGCAAGTACTTAAGACATATTTGTGAAACCAACGAGCAGGCAAAGGAGACAAGTCTTTACTGATGATTTTCTTTCTCTGTGCCTGGTGATACTTGGGTTATTTTCTCATGTTGTTTAATCTTCCTGATTCTAGTAGATAACTCTTAACATGTTGGTGATGAAGAAGCAGAGTTTAGTAGTAACTGCTTTAAAGCCTGGTGTCACCCCAATGCCAGGCACTTGACAAGTACACCAACCTGTTTTTCAGGTTTGTAGCAGTTTAGTGGCTATCAGAACTTCCAGGGGAACATTCCACCACCCTGCTGGAATGCTTATGCGTGCTTACACCCCTTGGCTTCTTGGCAGGTGAATCAGATTGGCCCCAGACCTGTGTTCAGGGGAAGCTGGGTGCCTCGTCTGCCAGTGACCCTAACAGGGCTGTTGTGGCTTCTCCTCTGGAGGGTCTACTGGGCCAACTCATTCTAGTCAGAGAGGGATGTGCTGCCTGGTAGTTTTGTGCAGTCATTGCCCTGATGCCTGGTGGATGGGATCGCTGGGAAGTGGACTGCTACCGCTGTGAGGGAGTGTTTTCGGTCATCAAGAGGTTACTGTGTTAGGTAAATAAGCTCCAGATAAATATGAGCAGTCTCACGCTTGGAGACCTCAAAGTCTCACCCCCAGGCCCTCCACAACTCCTGGGTAGGCCTAACCTAAGCAATTCTCATTTAACCTATCTTCCCTTCTTTCAGCAATACTGTTGAATTAAAGTTAATAAGGTAATTTTGTATTTGCAAAGGAGCTCTGCAGTTATTCCTCCTCTTGTTTCTACCCTTGCTGAGGAAATGACCCCCATTTTACAAAATGGACAAAACATTCTCCCAGGGAAGAGTAGAGAATTAAGAATAATTGTTTTGACAGAACTGACAAACGAAGTATTATGTCCCAAGTATACAGACTAATTTATTAGCAATTACTCAATGTCTGCTTTGCCAGAGGCTTGAACAATGAGTTTTAATGCCTGACGTAGTGAATCAACCTGAAATAGACTTTGCCTGATTTCAGATGAGACAGTCGACCGATCTCACAGCTTCAGTTTGTCAGTTCAGATCTGAAGTGTGGCGGTAAAAGTAAAGCTGGATGGAGAACTGGCTTTCGTGCCATAACTGGTTTTTTAATAAAATAAAGAATTAAAAACAATCCTTTGGCTTTTCAGCATTTCAGTGTGATTGGAAAGGTTACCATCATATATTCAACATAATTCTTAAGAATTCCTTACTGAGTTGATATTCTTAAATTAAAGGTAGAATCTTAGTATTTTGATGATTGTTGAGTCCTGAGGTGGCTTCAGGGTGGATTTAACCAGAGTGAGGGTGGTATTTAGCGGTTTCTGTCTTGGCTTCTTTTCAACTTAATATACTTGACGTTAGTATTTTTACCTTCTAGTTTGTGGTAGTTCTAAGCAAATGTGGCTTGAATGTAAAACTAGAGAGAAGGTAAATTATTGGCAAATCAGTGACAGTGACAAGTTGTTTTTCTTCTTTTTCAGTTATACATGGGAAGCTGTTGATACCAAAAATAATATACTTTATAAAATCAACGTCTGTGGAAATGGTGCTCTTCCCCAGTGTGGGCCATCGAGTGCCGTTTGCATGCATGACTTGAAGAAAAACAGCTACCGTTCAGTGGGTAAGTAAACACTACCCTTAAGTTATGATCCCAATTTTGCAAAAATGACTGCATATAGCTATATACAAAGTTATGTAGGTTTATAATACCTAATATGTATTTTATGTTTTATAATAGTTAAAAGTGGTAACAATTTGAATGTCCGATATGAGATAAAATGAGGTTACTTGCATCTAGTGGATACCATGCAGACAGTCAATACGAGGAACCATGCACATGTGTATTTGTTGTAGAAAGATGTTTTCTATGTGGCTCTCCCTTCTCACCCCTGTTTTTCTTAAACCTTATCTTTACTTTTATCTCTTATTCCCCCACATTTCCCTTAGTGCCCAGCCTCTCTACTCCCTGTAGCCTTCAGCTTCCTTGTGTGGTGGTTTGATTCTCAGGCAGTATGTCTTCACAGTAAAGAAGGTCACTGGCGTTAGGGTTATATTTAAAATTAAATAGTCCCAAGGACTGGCAATCTCAGAGAAAAAAGTGCAGCCCTTTCTTTACTAGGGTTCATTTCATTTGCCTCAGTGTACCCATTTCGGATCATGATCCTTTTCATTTGGTGAGGAAGAAGGGTCCATGTGGATGACAGCCCTCATAGGTCACAGGAGTGAGGTGAGGGCACATGCTCAAGGAAGGGCCACAGGCCAGACATCAAAGCAGCATGTGTTGCCCTTGGGCGTGGCGGCATGAATGTCTGTGTGGACCTTTGACCAAAGCAGTTTGAATGGTGAGGTTTGATCAAGGTGGACAGTCACGAAATGGAGACGGTGTGTACGGGGACTGTGGGGGAGCTGGAAGAGAATGCTACTAGGTAGGTTTGTGTGTTTGGGAGGGGCTGCTTACTGTGGTAGCTCCATCTCGGCCATTTTGAACGGAAATTCCTAAACACAGTTAAAAGGGATTTTTAGAAAGCATTGTTTAGAGCAAGACGATAAGGATGTGCTGGGGTCTGCTGGTTGAGGCCCAATTCCTGTTTGATTTACCTCTCTCTCAACTAAGAGGCTATCCAGACCAAAAACACTGGTAAGAGGGATCTGAGGCCCAGGATAGAGATCTGAGAAAGCACCAGCTTGTTCTGAACTGTTGGGTCAGACAAATTTTACTGTTTGATGATATACTTAGAAAACTTACAGATGAGATTGCCAATTTCCTCATTGTGATCTTTTGGCAATTCACAGAGAGGCCGCAAATGAACCTGTTGGCCAGTGTTATTCAGGTTTTCAGAAAGGGGAAAAAGTAGTTTTCCTCTTGACTTTATTGTAATACTTGACTTTGATATTTTTGGCTAATGGAAGTGAGTCTTGTAGTTTGTGGTAGTGTAGTATAATATAAACTGATTCCAGATACAGGTAAGTCACTGGGAGGGTAATTTGTGAGATTGGTGTGGCTGGACAAGATTTGAGTATGATCAAGTTCTGTAGGCTTTGAAAGCCAGGAAGGAGAGTTGATATTTTCTGGTAGGTAGTGGATCCATTATGGATTCTTTGTGATGGTAATGGGGGAAGCCGCGTGCTAGAAGATGTTTTTAGAAAGCTGGGCCCAATGGAATAGGAAAGTTGTTTAAAGGGAGAGTCCGAAGGTAACTCAATGAGTAGAAGCTGTGTTACAGGTTAAGTTGATGATGGTATAAACCAGTAGTGTCCAATCTCAGTTTTACTCTCAGATGCACATGACAGATACCTTTCCCAGAGCTTCAGACTCCCAGAGGGAGTGACGATGTGTCCTATACCTTCAGGACTAGCAGTAATTGTTCCTTTTCTTTAACTTAAGAAAGCAAAGTGTATGAGTCAATGAGAATGACGTTAATATTAGCATAGAGATAATCTTGAATTTGATCTAATTTTAATATGTGTATACAATAAAAATGACTAAATTTGTTGTGCACTTTTATGCCAAGTCTTATACTTTTAAGCAAGATAATCTCATTTAATTCATTCAGCAACCATTTGAAGTAGGTGATTTCATTTTCCTTATTTTATAAATGAAGAAATTGAAGCACGAAATGGATAAGCAACTTGCCAGAGATTGTGTGGCGATGGATTTGAATGCTGACAGGAGAATTCTGGAGCCTGTGTATTTATTCAGGGCTGTGTTGTTATATCAGTCAGAGGGTCACATCAGACAGGTATAGAGCTAAAATGGGAACCTGGATAGGAAATCTGAATGTGTAGCTCTGAGAAGACAGTTGAAAGAATTTGCCAGAATGGAAAAGTTGTGAATTTTCAAAGTTATAGAAGCTGGAGCTCTCAGTAGATCAGAGGAACAGAAGAGCTAGTAAAGAAATAGATCCAAATATATATGGGAACTTATTGTAAAACCAAATAATGGGTGTAATTAGCTCCTTGTTTGTTAGGAAACAAAGTCAGACCCCTCCCTCATATCCCATACAGAGAATACGGATCAGTTAAAATTTGAAAGTAAAAAGACAATAGAACATTGGAAAAAACTTAGTAAAATATAAATGTAATCTGGAGAAGACTTCTTTGGGGAAACCTGGAAGCCATAAAAGAAAAGAGGAACATTTCTGACTGCATACATTTTAATGACAAAAGGCACCCCAAAGACAAAAGACATATGCTAGATTGGGAAGAAATTTTTCAGCATATGTGCCACTGTGCTATTAAATTCAGAGCTTTTCTTAAAAATTGATAAGAAAGACAACCCAGGAGAAAAAAGTCAAAGCCTGAGAACAGGCAATTCACAAAAGAAGAAATCCAGATGGTGAATACAACTTCACTAGTAAGCGAGGTATAAATGCAAATGAAAGCAATAATGAGATCTCATTTTTCTTTAATTAAATTGGCAAACATTTAAATGGTTGAATTGTAGAGTGCTGGCAAGGAGCCTGGAAATGGGCACGTTTAAATATTGCTGTAGGAAGATGGTTGTCTATAACCCTTTTGGGGAAGATACTGTAATTGTCTATGTGAGTTTTATAGTGCCCTCAAGGGCAGTTTTGTACTAAAAAATGAGTATTAAGACCTCAACTTTGGTTTAAACAATATTGCATTATTTTAAATTAAAAAATACATTAGTTTCTTCCTTAGGCAAATGATGTTATTACATATATATGAATCTACAGATTTTAGCAATCGTTTTTATAGGACTTTTGCATATTTGGTCACATTTACAACCTAATCTTTACCACATTTTAAAATGATTTATACATTTTATATACTTGATTTCCTTTTTAAGTACTTCACATATTCAATTTAGCAATTAAAACTTCAGTTGAATTAAAACTTCCTTTCTTCTTCTAGATAGTAGAAAACATGTAAGCTGTCTTCAAATATTTGGAGGGTTGTCATGTAAAAGAGGAAGCAAACAGAATGAGGCCCAATGAGTTAATAATAATTCTTATAAATTTAATAGTTTAAATTTGTAAATATGATAAACCTAAAATTTCCTAGCGTGTTCTAATACTGTCACACGTCTAAATCAATTGCTCAGTTATAAACTTTGAGTTGGTGTTATGACATTAAACATTGCAAGTATGTAAAAATACCAAATATGTTCACATTGCTCCTAACATCCCAAATATTAATACTATGATTTTAATCTTTCTGAGTATTAAAAGCTGTCTATCCACTTGAGGAAGCCTGTCACCAGCCTATTTAACTGAGGTAATGTACTTGTTAGGGAACAGTGTTAATTGAGGCTACTCACCACCACAGCCTGGAATTCTGATTGGCTTCTTGTTGGTGACCTGGGTAGGACACAGTGAATCTAACTGTAGTTGGTGTGCCGAGTGACTTTATTTATTCTAAGGAGCCTGGCCCCTGACTTCAGTGATATTTATATTGTCTGATTCTCGTGTGCACTCACAGAAATCTACAACATCCATCCAGGCTGATCATGGGATTGAATTTTTCATCTTTAACTCTTAAGATAGGAAGATACCTTTTCCTTTTAAATCCTTTATTTGTTTTCTTAAAACCTATAATTCTATTGGATATTTAAAGTGATATCTGGTTGAGATTTGGATATGGCTCATGTTTTTATCAGACTTATGGTCTTTCCTGATAGTTTGGCAATGTCTGTTAAATTTTAAAACATATATTCCCATAACCTACTTTTGTGAATCTAACCAGTAGAAGAAATAGTACCATACATAGATATTTATACAAACATTTTTCTGTAGCACTTTTTATTGTGGCAAATATGCTGGAACAATCTGTATGGCAATGGCTCAGTAAGTTATAGTTTTTGTTTTTTTTTCTTTCTGGTTTACTTGGTTAAATCATAAAGATTTATGTATAAATTATGTTTTAAAACACGGCCAACATGCAACATTCATTTATTTATAACAGATATTTGACTGCCAGTCATATCTAGGCATTGGGCTAGGTATTGGAAGCAAATCAGTCACTAAAACTTAAGACAAAATTCCCTTTTCTTATGAAGCTTACATTCTAGCTGGGTGGGAGACAATGTAAAAAACAAGCAGTGCCCAAGTAGTATGTCAGAATGTGATGAATGCTATAAAAAGGAAAAGGAAGGGGATTCAAGAATGCGGGGGGCCCAGGAGGGCATACACTTTAAAGTAGGGTAAGTTCGCCGAGAAAGTGACATTTAAGTCAGGATCTGGAGCTGAGGAAGTGCGGGGACAAGGGGACTATCAGCGGTAGCGAGAATAGAAATCTTGAAAAAAGAGTGTTAATATGAAGAGCAGCAGAAAAATGAGGCAGTAGCTGGCGGTCAACATTGGATAGAGAGGATTCCTTCTTAATGTGGCCAGATAACGTGATTAGTATGTGGCGAAGGAGAGAAGACACAATAAAGAAGGAGCGGTGTGTGGCACAGGGGCAGAGGGAAGACTTGCTTGAGCGCATAGGTAGTAGCACGGGAGGGTTGTCTGTCCGGCAGGCGCTGATTGCCGCGGCGGCGGCCGACTGGAGATGCCGCGGGGAGGCTTCCTGTGAAGCCGGGATCTCCAGGCTTTGCGGCTCAGCGGCGCGCGGGCTCGGCTGGGCTCGGTGGCGTGGTCTGGCGGGCCCGGCGCGTAAGGCTTGGCAGGCCCGGCGCGCTCGACT